>NC_092249.1:4866613-5056613 GCF_036320965.1 Panulirus ornatus
TACGTCACTGCAGAGTTAACATTGGTTATATGGCTGTGACAATGCAAAGGGTTGCCTAGCTTTCCCATGTACCAGGGGGAGAGACTCCTGCTTTACCATCCTGTCTCCATCTATTTAGATTGGAAATGTAGGATGTTATGACTGTCCTCCAGCAGATGACTTTGTCATACACTACCAGGTCTTCTGTTATCTGGCTTTCCCACGTACTATCCTCCAGCAGATAACCTCGTCATAGACCATCAGGTCTCCTGTCATCTGGCTTTCCCATGTACTGTCCTCCAGCAGATAACCTCGTCATAGACCAACAGGTCTTCTGTTATCTGGCTTTCCCACGTACCAGTGAAGGAGTCTTCTACCTTAGTAACCTACCACCATCTATACACATTTGAGGAATGTAGGTTACTATCACAGTCCTCCAGGAGATGATGACCTTCCATGACCTTCTCTGTCCTCCGGCAGATAACCTCATATGACCTCCGGTGCTCTCAAGTACCACAAGCTTGCCTCACAGCCTTCCTAGTGTACGCCCTTTCCTCTCAACTTCCCAAGGTCAGAAAATGATCCTCACAGTCTTATGTGGGGGGGCTCTACCCAGTTGACAGGGGGCAAAAACGTAACATACCAGTTCTCCCTTTTTTTTTCTTTTAATTGGGTTGACCCTGCGGGCGGAGGTGCTGGTGCAGAGCCACGCCCCCCACCACACACACCTTCCTACGCTAAAAAGAACACAAAAAAGCTACAGTTCTCCTTTGCCTACCATCATCGCCAAAGTCGATGTTTACGTACTGAACGCTGAACGGAATGTTCAGCAAATAAACTCGCCAAGGGTAAACAGGTGATCGGCGCGTTGATGTAGAGCATAACGTTGCGTGGGCGTACAGCATAACGGTGCATGGGCGTACAGCATGACGGTGCGTGGGCGTCCAGCATAACGGTACCTCGGCGTACAGCATAAAGGTGCGTCGGCGTACATAATAACAGTGCGTCCCCGTACAGCATATCATGCTTGCACGACTCAAAAATATACTATTAAAAAAAGAAAAGAAACTGGGAAGCACCGAAAGCAGACAGGCTTGGAAAACGGAGAACCAGAAAAAGAACAATATACATCCACTATCGTCACAACTGTCGTAGAGTATTAATACGACTCGATCACACAATGATGACCAATTACTCACCCACGGATGGGTTCTAAAAGGGAGGGAGGGAGGGTGGGTGAAAAGGGAGGAAGGGTGGGAGGGAGGGGAAAGACTCAAGCGGGAGTTCCCTGCCACCAAAACTTGCACACAATCGGTCTTTTCCACGGAGAGGAAAACTGACCCCCCACACCCTTCCCCAATTTTCAGACGACTTCTTCCCTCCCACGTCTCTCTCTCTCTCTCTCTCTCTCTCCTCTCTCTCTCTCTCTGTCCGACTGGCTTTGACCCTCCCATTCAACGACGCCGTCCACTTCCTTCGTCAAGCCCTTCGCCGCATTCTTATCGCTGTTGGCCGGTTCCCCGAGCCACTGCCCGCGTCCACGGTTTCTTACCGGTCGTAATAAAGTACGTGCTCAAGGTCGTAATAAAGTACGTGCTCAAGGTCGTAATAAAGTACGTGCTCAAGGTCGTAATAAAGTACGTGCTCAAGGTCGTAATAAAGTACGTGCTCAAGGTCGTAATAAAGTACGTGCTCAAGGTCGTAATAAAGTACGTGCTCAAGGTCGTAATAAAGTACGTGCTCAAGGTCGTAATAAAGTACGTGCTCAAGGTCGTAATAAAGTACGTGCTCAAAGGTCGCATCGTCGTACTCAAGCATCGCAACGTCGTGCTGAAGGGCCATACGTCGTGCTGAAGGGCCATACAGTCGTGCTGAAGGGCCATAGAGTCGTGCTGAAGGGCCATAGAGTCGTGCTGAAGGGCCATACCGTCGTGCTGAAGGGCCATACAGTCGTGCTGAAGGGCCATACAGTCGTGCTGAAGGGCCATACAGTCGTGCTGAAGGGCCATAGAGTCGTGCTGAAGGGCCATACAGTCGTGCTGAAGGGCCATACAGTCGTGCTGAAGGGCCATAGAGTCGTGCTGAAGGGCCATACAGTCGTGCTGAAGGGCCATACCGTCGTGTTGAAGGGCCATACAGTCGTGCTGAAGGGCCATAGAGTCGTGCTGAAGGGCCATACCGTCGTGTTGAAGGGCCATACAGTCGTGCTGAAGGGCCATACCGTCGTGCTGAAGGGCCATACCGTCGTGCTGAAGGGCCATACCGTCGTGTTGAAGGGCCATACAGTCGTGCTGAAGGGCCATACCGTCGTGCTGAAGGGCCATACAGTCGTGCTGAAGGGCCATACGTCGTGCTGAAGGGCCATACCGTCGTGCTGAAGGGCCATAGAGTCGTGCTGAAGGGCCATACCGTCGTGTTGAAGGGCCATACAGTCGTGCTGAAGGGCCATACCGTCGTATTGAAGGGCCATACTGTCGTGCTGAAGGGCCATAGAGTCGTGCTGAAGGGCCATACCGTCGTGCTGAAGGGCCATACCGTCGTGCTGAAGGGCCATACCGTCGTGCTGAAGGGCCATACCGTCGTATTGAAGGGCCATACTGTCGTGCTGAAGGGCCATACAGTCGTGCTGAAGGGCCATACGTCGTGCTGAAGGGCCATACAGTCGTGCTGAAGGGCCATACAGTCGTGCTGAAGGGCCATACAGTCGTGCTGAAGGGCCATACCGTCGTGCTGAAGGGCCATACCGTCGTGTTGAAGGGCCATACAGTCGTGCTGAAGGGCCATACAGTCGTGCTGAAGGGCCATACCGTCGTGTTGAAGGGCCATACAGTCGTGCTGAAGGGTCGTACCGTCGTGCTCAAGGGTCGTACCGTCGTGCTCAAGGGTCGTACCGTCGTGCTCAAGGGCCATACCGTCGTGCTGAAGGGCCATAGAGTCGTGCTGAAGGGCCATACCGTCGTATTGAAGGGCCATACTGTCGTGCTGAAGGGCCATACAGTCGTGCTGAAGGGACATACAGTCGTGCTGAAGGGCCATACAGTCGTGCTGAAGGGCCATACAGTCGTGCTGAAGGGCCATACCGTCGTGCTGAAGGGCCATACCGTCGTATTGAAGGGCCATACTGTCGTGCTGAAGGGCCATACCGTCGTATTGAAGGGCCATACTGTCGTGCTGAAGGGCCATACAGTCGTGCTGAAGGGCCATACGTCGTGCTGAAGGGCCATACAGTCGTGCTGAAGGGCCATACCGTCGTGCTGAAGGGCCATACAGTCGTGCTGAAGGGCCATACAGTCGTGCTGAAGGGCCATACCGTCGTGCTGAAGGGCCATACCGTCGTGTTGAAGGGCCATACAGTCGTGCTGAAGGGCCATACCGTCGTGCTGAAGGGCCATAGAGTCGTGCTGAAGGGCCATACCGTCGTGCTGAAGGGCCATACAGTCGTGCTGAAGGGCCATACCGTCGTGCTGAAGGGCCATACCGTCGTGCTGAAGGGCCATACCGTCGTGTTGAAGGGCCATACAGTCGTGCTGAAGGGCCATACAGTCGTGCTGAAGGGCCATACGTCGTGCTGAAGGGCCATACAGTCGTGCTGAAGGGCCATACCGTCGTGCTGAAGGGCCATACCGTCGTATTGAAGGGCCATACTGTCGTGCTGAAGGGCCATACAGTCGTGCTGAAGGGCCATACCGTCGTGCTGAAGGGCCATACAGTCGTGCTGAAGGGCCATACCGTCGTATTGAAGGGCCATACTGTCGTGCTGAAGGGCCATACCGTCGTGCTGAAGGGCCATACAGTCGTGCTGAAGGGCCATACAGTCGTGCTGAAGGGCCATACAGTCGTGCTGAAGGGCCATACCGTCGTATTGAAGGGCCATACTGTCGTGCTGAAGGGCCATAGAGTCGTGCTGAAGGGCCATACGTCGTGCTGAAGGGCCATACAGTCGTGCTGAAGGGCCATACCGTCGTGTTGAAGGGCCATACAGTCGTGCTGAAGGGCCATAGAGTCGTGCTGAAGGGCCATAGAGTCGTGCTGAAGGGCCATAGAGTCGTGCTGAAGGGCCATAGAGTCGTGCTGAAGGGCCATACAGTCGTGCTGAAGGGCCATACCGTCGTGCTGAAGGGCCATACCGTCGTGTTGAAGGGCCATACAGTCGTGCTGAAGGGCCATACCGTCGTGCTGAAGGGCCATACCGTCGTGCTGAAGGGCCATACAGTCGTGCTGAAGGGCCATACCGTCGTGCTGAAGGGCCATACAGTCGTGCTGAAGGGCCATACCGTCGTGTTGAAGGGCCATACAGTCGTGCTGAAGGGCCATACAGTCGTGCTGAAGGGCCATACCGTCGTGCTGAAGGGCCATACCGTCGTGCTGAAGGGCCATACCGTCGTATTGAAGGGCCATACTGTCGTGCTGAAGGGCCATACCGTCGTATTGAAGGGCCATACTGTCGTGCTGAAGGGCCATACCGTCGTGCTGAAGGGCCATACCGTCGTGCTGAAGGGCCATACCGTCGTGCTGAAGGGTCGTACCGTCGTGCTCAAGGGTCGTACCGTCGTGCTCAAGGGTCGTACCGTCGTGCTCAAGGGTCGTACCGTCGTGCTCAAGGTCGTAATAAAGTACGTGCTCAAGGTCGTAATAAAGTACGTGCTCAAAGGTCGCATCGTCGTACTCAAGCATCGCAACGTCGTGCTGAAGGGTCGTACCGTCGTGCTCAAGGGTCGTACCGTCGTGCTCAAGGGCCGTACCGTCGTGCTGAAGGGCCATACCGTCGTGCTGAAGAGCCATACCGTCGTGCTGATGGGCCATACAGTCGTGCTTTACGACTTACATCTACCTCCCTCGTCTCCAAACTCCCAGCAGCCAATTTTCGATTCACATCCTCCTCGTGTTCCACTATCCCTCAGTCGACTCTGCTCGCATATGTACCTCGGTAGATGCATCTTTACAGGGCGTTACACCCCCTTCCCTTCCTTTCCTCGCGGCCTGACTGGTTCTCAAAACTCCCTGGCCGAAAGCTACCACCACCGCCCCCCCCCCACCACCACATCCAGAGGGAAAGGTCCCTCCTCTCCTTCAACCACAGCCCAACAAGAACTACCTCACAGACCAATCCATCACCTCGCGAGCCGAAACTCGTTTACCTTACGCTAGCAAATCACGCAAACCTTTCACCCCTTTTCCCCTCCCCCACTAAATCACCCGAACTATTAAACCACGTCTGGTTACCACACACCCCCATCCCCCCCCCCTCAAACCGTTTTCTCCAGCCCCTCCACATTAGCAGCGATGTGGTTGGTCCACTTCTCGCCACACGATGAATAACAAAATCGCATCTGCTCAACTGTCGACCAACAGTCAAACCCGCCATACTCTTAATCGATCAGGAAATCCAATAAGACAAATTACTTGTTTTAACCCTCAGACTATAACGGTAAGATCCCTGAACAAGGCAATACAACCCCTTGTGCAAGACAGCACAACCGTGAGAGCAAGACAGCAAAACCCTTGAGCAAGACAGTACAACCCTGAGCAATACAGGAAACCCCTTGAGCAAGACAGTACAACTCTAGGAAAGAGAGAAAAACCCTTGAGCAAGACAGTAATATCCTGGGAAAGACAGAAAAACCCTTGAGCAAGACAGTACAACTCTGGGAAAGACAGGAAAACCCTTGAGCAAGACAGCACAACCATGAACAAGACAGGAAAAAAACCCTTGAGCAAGACAATACAACCCTGAGCAAGACGGTGCGACCCGAGGGTACGATGGCCTTGCTTTCGACCTAATCTTTAAGGGTGTCAGGCCACAGACTCAACCTAATCTTTAAGGGTTAGGTCACAGGCTATGTCATCACATCCATGGGGTTGTATAGCCGTGCCTACTGGGTCAAAGGTCAGATGAACGAAGCTGTCAAACACAACCATCACTTTATTAGGGACCTTGTTAAGTATCATCCGGCCAGACTATCAACTATCCAGAGAAGCTGACTTCTAACCAATCCACAAACCAACAAACCCATCTTCTACCCAAGAGAGTTAACTGAAGAACTCCTCCGCCCCTGGCTCCAGTAACACACTTAAGCCTTCTTCGAGGCCAAGCCTTTAAGGCCTAAAGAGATCGAGAAGTAAGGAGAGAAGAGGAAATACAATCTCAAAAAAGTTCTGGAGGGAGTGGGGAAACCTGCCTTTTCTCATAGGGTCAGGTGGTAGGCGTTAGGAAAGACATGAGAAGGTCGAGCGTTCCAGAGTTTAGAGGTGATGGGATAGGGTCGGATGTTAGGCGCTAGGAAAGGCAATCAGAAGATGCATACTTCCAGATCTTAGCTGTGTAGGGTAAGGGTCAGGTGCTAGGTGCTAGAGAAGACACGAGCAGGTGAAAAAAAAAAATAATTCCAAAGCTTAGCGGTGAAGGTAAAGAAACAAACATCACAACGGCCCACTCTCTCGTCTTTCCACCATACGACAAAATCTTTCCAATTCCCTCTGGAATTGCAGCCATGCCTTTACGATCCCACACACGCAGGAGGAGGAGGACGACGACGAGAGGAAGACGAAGAGGAGGAGGAGTTGGAGGACGGCTCGACTTGGTCTCCAGCGAACCAGTTCACTTCCTGGACTGCCACTACGGAAGACCCCTGACGCCAGGGGTTCTTTGATCGTGTGGAAAGTCGGGGACGAAGTTGACCAAACTGGTGACGCACTGGAGAGTCTCGGGCTGACCCCTCTACGTAATGTTTCATCAATGCGACACTATGACTCTACTTCCTGGGGGTCATCAGACCCTTAAAAGCGGCCAAACAAGCGAGGGGAATTGATGAAAGTACTACGACGAAAACACTCTCCTGCTAAATATGTTTGAAATACAAACGAAGATGAAAGAGAATGCAATCATAAATACTACAGAAAGATAAAAAAAAAAGAAAAGCGTTTTACATAACAGGAAAAACGAGTAAATATAGAATGCAATACCATAAAGATCATGAGATTTCATTTTCTTTTTAAAGAAGTGCACTATAAAGAGGACGATTTTTTTGGTAATGGTAAAGTTCCAGTCTGCCAAAGAGTTAAAACAAAGACACACACAGAGGCCACATGTATACCTAGTTTGAGGTCACTTTACATCTGAAGCAAGAGCTGCAAATTACCCAACTGGTGGTTGTAAGGTGACGTGTGACGACCTTAATGACCCCCCCTGGATGCTGATAGGCCTAAAGCCGACATAACCAACACCAAACGACGATCAATGAGGAGGCCTCTAAGTCCCCTCAGGTCAGACCTGAACCCACCGCCTCCCTCGCCTCGTACACCCCTCACAACCTCACACCTCATACACCCCTCACAACCTCCACCAGCTCCCCAGTCACACCTCATACATCCCTCAGAACCTCCACCAGCTCCCCAGTCACACCTCATACACCCCTCAGAACCTCCACCAGCTCCCCAGTCATACCTCATACACCCCTCAGAACCTCCACCAGCTCCCCACTCACCTCATACACCCCTCACAACCTCCACCAGCTCCCCATTCACACCTCATACACCCCCACACAACCTCCACCAGCTCCCCCAGTCACACCTCATACACCCCTCACAACCTCCACCAGCTCCCCAGTCACACCTCATACACCCCCACACAACCTCCACCAGCTCCCCCAGTCACACCTCATACACCCCTCACAACCTCTACCAGCTCCCCAGTCATACCTCATACACCCCTCACAACCTCCACCAGCTCCCCAGTCACACCTCATACACCTCTCAGAACCTCCACCAGCTCCCCAGTCACACCTCATACACCCCCACACAACCTCCACCACCTCCCCACTCACACCTCATACACCCCTCACAACCTCCACCAGCTCCCCAGTCACACCTCATACACCTCTCAGAACCTCCACCAGCTCCCCAGTCACACCTCATACACCCCCTCACAACCTCCACCAGCTCCCCAGTCACACCTCATACACCCCCACACAACCTCCACCAGCTCCCCCACTCACACCTCATACACCCACCCCCCAACACAACCTCCCCCCACAGCCCCACACACACTCGATACACCCGTCACAGACCCACACAACGTTGCAAACCCCCTGACGTCTCACCTTACAGCTCAGGTGCAGTGTGTTAAGCTGGCAGACCGTCGTCTGTGGCAGAAGCAGCGGGTGGAACAACGCGCGCAACTCCCACTGCCTCCAAATACAGGCGATCTTCCACAGCCCCTTGGGTACACACATACACACTTACAACGCGAGAAGGACCTTAGTTATGTGGGAGAATATATGAAAGGCGCCTAAGGGGGATAATGCATCTACGGCTAACTCCCTCATGCACGTGTAACCACAGGATTAAGGCGTCACAGGACACGTAAACATGAAGCTTTCCATGTATACGTCTGACTTCCATACACACATCTGACTCTCTAGATGGGAAATCTTAATTAAATAACACCCTAACCCATCTATACCTACAACTGACGATCTCTCATACATACACATGACACAGATACACGTCTGCCTCAACTGACGATCTCACATATATACACATGACATAGATACACGTCTGCCTCAACTGACGATCTCTCATATATACACATGACATAGATACACGTCTGCCTCAACTGACGATCTCTCATATATACACATGACACAGATACACGTCTGCCTCAACTGACGATCTCTCATATATACACATGACACAGATACACGTCTGCCTCAACTGACGATCTCTCATATATACACATGACACAGATACACGTCTGCCTCAACTGACGATCTCTCATATATACACATGACATAGATACACGTCTGCCTCATTAACATCTGATTCACAACATGTAACTCATCACCCAATCCTTGTGCCATCAGCCACGACCATCACCTGGGGAAGTAACTTAACCTCCCAATCCGTCTATCCAACCTTCCAACACCCCTGGGAATATCTCTGCCTTCCATTACCTCCTGCAACTTCAGCCTTCTTGGCCAAACACGATCAAAGTCTATAACACAATCTTAGAACATGTGATTGCAGGCAGCGCGAGCCTATCTATGGATGATGGTATTGTCAACCAAGCGGGAGTGCTACAGGCCAGCAGTTGGTGATAGAGGCTGTGTTCTAGTCAGGTCGATTATGTAATTAGCAATGATCAAATGAATCCTAGGGCTTTTTCAGTGGTTATGGGGCAACCAGGTACGTTTCTCTGTGGTCGTAAGATCAACTACCTACTGCTGCTGGGGTCACATTACTCAATCAGGTAGTTTCTGCGAGTCGTATTACTCAACCAGGTACTGTCACGTAGTCATATGTCAACCAGCTATTTCCTCTTAAGTGGGTTGATCCCTTCCAGCTCCCTCAACCATCGCCAACCACAACAGCAGCACTTGAATGCTAGCCCTGTTTTTTTTTTTTTTTTTTTTTTAACCAGTACTTCCAGTAATGGTAACCAGTAGGTACTTCCAGGTTTTGATAGCAGATATCCTCGTCACGGACCATCAGGTCTTCTGTCATCTCTCATTCCAATGTACTGTCATGTTCTGTCCTCCAGTAGATAACCTCTTCATAGACCATCAGGTCTTCTGTTCTCTCTCATTCCAATGTACTGTCATGTTCTGTCCTCCAGTAGATAATTTCTTCATAGACCATCAGGTCTTCTGTTATCTCTCATTCCAATGTACTGCCATGTCCTGTCCTCCAGTGGATACCTCCTCATAGACCATCAGGTCTTGTGTCATCTGGCTTTCCCATGTACTGTCCTCCAGTGGAAAACCTCGTTATAGACCATCAGGTCTTGTGTCATCTGGCTTTCCCATGTACTGTCCTCCAGTGGATAACCTCGTCATAGACCATCAGGTCTTCTGTCATCTGGCTATCCCACGAACCGTCCTCCATTACCTCACCCTGGACCATCAGGCCTTCTGTATATGTCCTTCCTTATACACTCCATCACCCATCCACCGCCCCCAGGAGCCTAACAAGGGCCCGGGGAACCATCACCACGACCTCCTCGCGATCTGCCACCCACCCTCTCCTCGCGTCGATCAAAGAGACCAAATGTCCATCATACCTCCTCCCTCTGTTCCTCTCACCTCGCACCCCCTGGTCACTGACGCTGCAACACCGCACGACCCTGACCTCGACACGGGTCACTAGCTGCTGTCGGGCGCAAGACGAGGCTATACACGTCCAGCCATAAGGCTGTATTTAACAACCTGACACTCCTCTTTACGGTATAACGAAGACAGGTAAAGGTGATCACCCGTTAACACGTGAGATCCGACAGTATTTTCCCCAAGTCCTCCCAGCGCCACTGTCGCTAATTCGACCATAATAAAGGCTTTGCTCCAGATGGAGCCACAGTTAACACCCCCCACCATTACTCAACCACCTGGAAGGCCCGGAAAGAACGGCAAAAAAAAAAAAAGGGACTAAGAAACACCACCACCAAAAGCTTGTGGCTTGGCGCGGGTGTGTGGTGAACGCTGGTGACTCACACCCCCCCCATGGGTCTCCCTCCTCTCTCTCTCTCTCTCTCTCTCTCTCTCTCTCTCTCTCTCTCTCTCTCTCTCTCTCTCTCTCTCTCATCAAGCTGCCACCCACCACATTAACCACAGGGGGCATTAACATACCTCCCCCACACCCCTTCACAAACCACCGACCTTGAACTTGCAGGATGTAAGAGGAGACATTCTTAAACAAATCCATATTTAACATGAAAAGAAATATGATACGTAATGGTGTACATATATATATATATATATATATATATATATATATATATATATATATATATATATATATATATATATATATGTGTGTGTGTGTGTATATATATGTATACATTGAGATGTATAGGTATGTATATTTGCGTGTGTGGACGTGTATGTATATACATGTGCATGTGGGTGAGTTGGGCCATTCTTTCGTCTGTTTCCTTGCGATACCTCGCTAACGCGGGAGACAGCGACAAAGCAGAATAAATAAATATATATATATATATATATATATATATATATATATATATATATATATATATATATATATATATATATATATATATTCTTGTGCCATGAAAAAGGTTCATTGGGGTAGGGTGCAATCTCGAGAGATCTCAACACACAGGCCAGCTGCGACTGAGAGAGAGAGAGAGAGAGAGAGAGAGAGAGAGAGAGAGAGAGAGAGAGAGAGAGAGGCAGAGAGAGAGAGAGAGAGAGAGAGAGTATATATATGTATGCTTGATGTAGGGAGAGAGCGTAATCTGGCTGCCTGACCGACTACCACCCGTTAATATCCATCAAAGACGAACGTAATGCGTCATATACGAAGCGGAAGAATAACCCCACAAGGCCATCGCCAGGCACAAGATCAAGGCGGACACACACACACACACACACCTACCTTCAATATACGCCATCGCGCAAAACAGCCCATCAACCAACGGCTTTCGAAATACGTCATCCGCTCCCCTTCCATAAAATTTCACGAACGACTCGATCAATAACACTGTCCTGCTGACAGAAGGTAAGTATGTACAGGTCGAACAACGCTGTTTACTGGATACGATTTCACGAGCAACTTGATCAATAAGACTGTACTGTCTCGAGATGGTATATAAAGGTTAAGGCAATGCAGGACAGGTTCTTAAACACGTCCGGGACGTGGCGCTGGGCACACCTTCCGTCCTGGAGAAGGAAACAAGTCTCGTTCATGTCCACAGACGCAAAGAAATGTTTCGTTCATGTCCACAGACGCAATGTTTCGTTCATGTCCAAAGACGTAAAGAAATGTTTCGTTCATGTCCACAGACGTAAAGAAATGCTTCGTTCATGTCCAAAGACGCAAAGAAATGTTTCGTTCATGTCCACAGACGCAGTGTTTCGTTCATGTCCACAGACGCAATGTTTCGTTCATGTCCACAGACGCAAAGAAATGCTTCGTTCATGTCCACAGGCGCAGATGGTGGACGTGGGGTCGTGACCCCCTGATGTCCCTCGACCATACACACGTAGCCTTGGACACCACAGTGACCCTATTAAGGTCCTGGGACGTACCCTGTCCTGAGACATGGTGGAATAATTACCAACTTCCTTTACATGAGAGAGAGGGGGGAAAAAAATGTAAGTTCTTACGGCGCAGTAAGCAGTCCACACACACACACACTATGTCGCAACTCCCACGACGTAAGCGAGTTCCTGCGCTGTTGTGCAACTTTGGAGGCACCTTTATAACTTTGGAGGCACCTTTATAACTTTGGAGGCACCTTTATAACTTTGGAGGCACCTTTATAACTTTGGAGGCACCTTTATAACTTTGAAGGCACCTTTATAACTAGACATGACCTCCATCCAGTGACTGCAAATGAGACGCACGACGGTCGTGCCATATGAAGTCAAAATGACAAAGCACAAGACTGTCTAACTCCCTCGCGCGCGTGTGGGAATACAACACACTTCATTCGCTAGCGGCTCACCAGCGACCCTGAGCGTATAATATAGAACATCTAATCAGCAACCAAGCACCACTCGACTTAGATCACGAAGCACCTCATCGACTCGCGCTCCTGTACTTAGAATACAAAGCACTTAACTAGCTTCCTTGTGCGCAAGGGCCGTACCGTCGTGCTCAAGGGTTCGTACCGTCGTGCTCAAGGGTCGTACCGTCATGCTCGAGGGTCGTACCGTCCTGCACACAGATCGTACCGTCATGCTGAATGGGTCGTACCGCCGTGCTCACAGGTCGTACCGTCGTGCTCACAGATCGTACCGTCGTGTACAGGGGTCATATCGTCGTGCTCAGTGGTCGTGCCTTCGTGCTGACGGGGGGGTGGGTGGTCGTAACCGTCGTACGTAATGGTCGTACCGTCGTCTTCCAGAGCGCTAATGGTCAGCCGGGGCGAAGTTGGAGCGAGCCATAAAGCACACACACACACACAGCAGAGCCAACTTGAACCATTCATCTTACACCGCCTCCGCCCACCAAAGTGTTAAGAACCCACCACACACGTTTCCACCAGCCACTGTAACTCCCCCTTTAACCCCCTGACCCCTCACCATTGTAGGTTAGAGTCACTCCTGTAACCTGGCCTTTAAAGGTAACATGGTCACTTATGTAATCTGGACTTTTAATGTAACATGGTTACACGCAATCTGGACTTTAAATGCAACATAGTTACGCAATCTGGACTTTAAATGCAACATAATTAAGTAATCCGGACTTTAAATGCAACATAGTTACGTAATCTGGACTTTAAATGCAACATAGTTACGTAATCTGAACTTTAAATGCAACATAATTACCTAATCTGAACTTTAAATGCAACATAATTACGTAATCTGTACTTTAAATGCAACATAATTACGTAATCTGTACTTTAAATGCAACATAGTCATTTCTATAACCCGGCTTTTAAATGTAGCACAGTCCGCCAGGTGACCTGGGATTCTAAGTTTGACTTAAGGTCATCTATGACCTCTGGCCTTTAAATGCAAGTCAGTTATGTAACCTGACCCATAAATGTAACATGTACCTTTTACAACCTGACCTTTAACTGTAACACAGTCACTGATGTAACTTGGTCTTTAAATGTAACAGGCACATATGTAACCTAGTCTGAATAAGTAACTTACAGTTACTTATATACTTTGGCCTTTAAATGCAAGCCAGTTAAGTAACTTGGCCTTTAAAAGTAGCGCACAGTCACTTATGTACTATGGGCCTTTAAATGCAAGTCATTTATGCATCTTGACCTTTAAAATGTAACACAGTCACTTATAAAGCACGGCTTTTAAATGTAACATTCATTTATGTAATCCTGACCCTTCAACACGTAACGTACACTCACTTATGTACCCCCAGCTTTTCGTATGCAGTGCACATACATGTATGTAAGAGAGGAGCACACAAAGCCAGCCAGCCAGCTAGCGAGCTCGCTCCAACACACAGACATCTCAGCCAATCACAAACTACATACAGGGACGTACACTTTGTCCGGTTTCATCTTTGACGACGTCTTGTTTTCGACCCAGATTCCATTTTCTTAAACGCTTCCTCTTATTTTCCCTCGTCCAATTTTTATAGAAAATGTTTCAAAAAATAACAGAAAAATTGTTATACCCAGAACCATTTTGTTAAACTCTTCCTCTTATTTCCCTCGTCCAATTTTTATAGAAAATGCTTCAAAGAATAAACAAAAATGGTTATACATTTTTTTTACCACTCCCGCACAATACCCTTATAAATAGGATGCCAAGAAAATCCCACATAAATCATTTTAAATCCTTATCTTACAGATGAGATATAGCTTCCCTTTAAGTTCTTATCTTCCTTGAAATCATCTCATACATAATTTAGATTCTACCTTTAAATCTTTACCTTATAGATAAAGCTAAATCCTTCCTTTAAGTCCTTTTCTTACGGATAATTCATATCCTCCTTTAAAATCCTTAGGGATAATCGAAATCCTTACTTTAAATCCTTGTCTTACAGATAAGCTATCATCCTTCCTTTAAATCCTTGTCTTACAGATAAGCTATCATCCTTCCTTTAAATCCTTGTCTTACAGATAAGCTATCATCCTTCCTTTAAATCCTTGTCTTACAGATAAGCTATCATCCTTCCTTTAAATCCTTGTCTTACAGATAAGCTATCATCCTTCCTTTAAATCCTTGTCTTACAGATAAGCTATCATCCTTCCTTTAAATCCTTGTCTTACAGATAAGCTATCATCCTTCCTTTAAATCCTTGTCTTAAAGACAAGTCAGTTCCTTAAAACATAACTAAATAAACATGGCTACGACACAAGCCGATTCAAGGTGTTAGCTTCTTTCTCAGACAGCTAAATTCTAGCATCAGCTAAATCCCCTACGTACTACCAAGCTAAATAGTCAGTACAGTGCCCAAATCAGCTAAATTCCAGACACTTTGTCGAAAGCAGCTACGTCATCAAAACCAGTTCATGGAGCCTCCAGCTATCAATAAGAGCTATTTTTCCATCAATCATATAATTTTATATAATCATATGTAATTAATATGGAATTAAATTACAATATACTTCTATAATCATATAATCTAATTATTCACAACAGTAAAAACAACTCCTGTATGTTCCATCCAGTAAAACTTAAACTGTTGCCGATCGATCCATGCCACCTAACACCTGTATCTCTAACGAGGGGTAGTTCAAATCCTTAATCACCACCCACAGCAATTCAGCTGTAAGATAATTACATAGATCTCAAAACCTACCTACCTAAGGCGAGTCGGGTATGTGTTTCTTCACAGAATCACTCCAACACTTGTTACCATTAGCCTAAGCCAAGCCTGGGGTTAAGTCAAACGTATATATCTCTTTCCAACTTACACTGCAAATAATTTCCATTATCTGTCCTTCTTCTAGACTGCATTCGCAATTAATATGTGTGAATGTTTCCCTCTCTCTCTCGTGCAAAATAGTGAACCAGACACGAATCCATCTCTCTCTCTTATCTTCCCTACAAGACACCCATCACCATGTCAGGGAGTTCCTTAGCCATTTCATCAAGCCATTTCTTCCATACGACACTCCTCCTCCTCCTCACTTCCCTTCCTCTCGCGGGATCCTTGAGAGAACAGAAAAAGAAGAAGAAATGAAGGAAAATCGTTTCAACTGCTGCTCCTCCCCCTCACCACCATTCCAACTGCCACATCTAATACCTCGTCCACCTCGACAATCTACCCTGCCCTTCCTCCTCCTCCTCCCTCCCCAAGTCCATCAACGGGGATCCATCCTGATCTATCCATTCTAATCCATCAGCTTGTTACCCATCACCCACTCCTCCCTCCTCCTCCTCCTACCCCGCCATCAAGTACGTAAAACTTTCTTTCTGCGGTGAGGCGCAGGCGTCGGTCTGTCCCCCCCACCTCTCTCTCTCTCTCTCCTTCCCCTCCTTTATTAGGCTATAACCAACCACCGTCCCGAGAGAGTCCCAGGGACGTGGGATCAGCCGAGAATCGTCTATGGGATGGAGGGAGAAAAAGTGATGGAAGGGAAAGGCGAGGCGGGGGAAGGCGATGTGGAAGAGGGAGGGAAGGATGGGAAGGGCCGAGAGTCCACGACGCCGTAGTATATGGGTAGAAGGGAGGGAGGGTGGAGGGGATAGGTAGGTGGCAAATGGCAACGTAGAGTCAACATACACATGTCTCAAACCCGGGGTTCGCATCTCTTCACTCAGACCTCGAGGGGAGGTTTAATGAAACGACATACGACCCATAGAGACAATATATATATAGTGACACTCTCTCTCAGTGCCAAGTGGCTAGAAGTGTGGCCCCTGTACAAGAACAGTGACTAAGTGTGGCCCTGCATACGAACAGTGACAGAGAGTGGCCCTGCATACGAACAGTGACTAAGTGTGGCCCTGCATACGAACAGTGACTAAGTGTGGCCCTGCATACGAACAGTGACTAAGTGTGGCCCTGCATACGAACAGTGACTAAGTGTGGCCCTGCATACGAACAGTGACTAAGTGTGGCCCTGCATACGAACAGTGACAGAGTGTGGCCCTGCATACGAACAGTGACAGAGTGTGGCCCTGCATACGAACAGTGACTAAGTGCCTTCGGCAAGCGCAAGAGACAGTGACCATAAGGGACTTGGACCACCAGAACTCCCCATAGAGCACAACCTCCTCAGGGGATATCACTGCCCATAACCACACCACGATAACAGTGCTGACGGTGACCGTGACATCCCGAAGCTCCGTTACCGTTACCACAAGCCTGGGATCACTGTCGACATGTGGCGCGTTACCAGTGGCGTCTGTAACACCGTCACACACGGCGCCATTCCCAGTGCTGCAACGACGTGACCAGTCTGACACCACTGTTAACACCGGCGTTACCAGCAGCGACCGTAACACCTCAGGCATTACAACCCCTAGTGCCTGACAACGTTACGAGACTCGACTCACCGTAACAAGTGTCACTGGTGAAGACCAGTGAAATTACCTTACACTGACGAGGGGCAATGTGTCTGCAGCGGTCAGCGACCCTGGGATGGACGATATAAAGGGGGGGGGAAAAGCTCCAGGGAAAAACTCCCTCCATTTAACCTTCCTCCTCCTCCTCCTCCTCCGCCCCCAGCAGCAGGAGCCCCGCTCGCTCGACTCCTAAGCTATCCTCGCTGGAAAGCGCAGGAGGACCGTTCCACAGATCCGCTCATTATTTCCCTTCTTTCCCACCCGTTCCGTCATGTCCCTTTTAGCGAGGTAGCCGTCAGGCGAAATAAAGACGGAGCCTCCGGGTGTTTAAAAATCCTTCGCTTGGCTCCTCCTCCTGTTCCTAATTTCTGAAAGTGACTGTACAGGAGGGGAGGACTTCCAGCCCCTCCGCTCTGGATCCTTTTAGTCGGCCCTCTGCCACACGCAGGAGATACGTGGGACACAGTGCTTTTCCCCCCACCCTATCCTGTGGCCATGATGAGAAAGAATTACTCTTTTACCCTAAAATTCATTTTTCTTTTTAGTGTGTGATACATTACTGTATTTCCCGTGTGCGTAACACTGCATTATTTTTTTTTGGTGTACAGTTTCCCAAACTCATGACAAACTCTCAAAACATTCGTTCCCACATTAACCAGACACAACCGTGTGTGTAATGTCCATGTCTGGCATAAAACATCGACACTGCATGTGACTTAAAACAAAAAGATCCTCGTACTTCATACATACAAACTATCAAATATATAAATTCTGTACAAAAATCATTCATTAAAAAACAACTGAACTACGTGATGGGAATAGGTAATCAAAGTCCTTACACCGAGTCTTACTAAACATCCACAGAACGAAGGTAATTAAGACATTACTTCACAGACATAAAATAGGTAATTAAAGTCCTTACACCGAGTCTACCAAACATCCACAGAACGAAGGTAATTAGACATTATTACTTCACAAACATCACGGTTGTTCAAGCCCAGCCAACAACACATTGGCAAACACGAGACTTTGCCTCTATGAACAGAAATGCATAAGGTACTTGTCACCAGAATCACCCACTCACACTCCCATTTCCATTACGTACTTGACTGATGCAAGATAAATGAATCCGTTCACAAGACCTATCAAGCATTTACATGCGTGAATAATCCTAACTTTGTTAATGTAGTAATTATTACCTGCATTAGTCATTATTACCTGCATCCAATATTTTTTTCTTGTTTAGTCTTTTTGTAAACATTTCAAATACTTATGTCCATTATCTTAGCATTCGTTGATTGTTGCCCGGTCCTTGTACACAGGTCAAGTATATTAAGTAACCTGTAACTCACTTATTGCTGCCCAGACACTGTAAAGAGCTCACTTACGTACCTCGATCACTGAGGTCCAGGTCCCTGGATCTTTTTCCTTTGCACTTTATCATCTCTTTCTCCCGCCGTGCACAATAAAAGGCACGAGTCAGCCAACAACGACACGGCCAAAACGACAACCAAATACAACCACACAACAACCAAACACAACCACACGACGACCAAGCACAACCACGCGACGACCAAAACCAAGCAGCCAGGACACAAGAGATGAGTGAACTACCAGACGACCAAAACCAAGCAGCCAGGACACAAGAGATCATTGAACTACCAGACGACCAAACAACACGACAACGAGACCACCTGATCACACAACGAAACGACCGCACAAGCCGACAGCCTCAGAACCTGGCCTAGAAGAAGAAGAACCAGATGAAAAATCAAAAGACGACACGAGGACACCACGAAATCACAAAGCCCGACACACAGTAACGGAACCTGACGAAGACCGCGCGAATACAACACCACTAGAAAACCAGACGTAACAACGAACCCCCCCCCATTGCACATAGGGTCAGTCCACCCGTGGCAACCATGCATAGCAACGAACCAGTCCGCCCTGCACGTTCAAGTGGGCCATGCGTGCCGCGACAGCGTGTGTGTGGGTTTCAGCAAAGACCATATGGTCAGAGACTGTGGTCTTCGAATCATCTTCAAGGCATAAAGAACGTCTTGGGCAGATTTTTCGATGTTGATGGCTTTGGGGACCCCCCAAGGGTCTCGGCAAAGACCATGTCAGGGACTGTGGTCTTCGAATCATCTTGACATGAAGAACGTCTTCGGCAAATTTTTAGACTGGTTGGGTAACACCTCGATGTTGATGGCCTTGGTGATCCTAAGGGAGTTTAAATCAGACCTGAAACCCCAACGAGCCAACTACTGCGACCCCGTGCATGTAATAGGGCTCAGGTCATCCACCGTACATAAGAAGGAGTAAACGCCGAGTCCCCTCCACCCACCAGGCTGGAGAACCAACCCTCTCACTCTCTCCTTCAGGCCTGCCTTTCTATCCCCTGATCTTGCTACTCCCTCCTCACCTGGCTACGGGGGCCTCACTCACAACCATTTTCACCAGCGTACCTTCAAGTTATTTCCTTCACCCCAAAGTTTTTTTTCCGCTGTACCTCCAGGTTGTCTTCTGCTACACCTACTGGTTGTCTTCTGCTGTACCTTCAAGCTGTTTGCTTCACCTACAGGTTTTTTTTAGGGACTGACTGACTCCTTCCACGTTACACCGATCATCATCATAACCGGCCGATGGCCGGAACAGGAGGTTGTAATTTTCTCTCGTCGCCTCTCTTTTTCTTTTCTTTTTTCTTGCTTCGTCTGACAGCGTTTGTCTTTTCACGAGGGATGGCGTGGATTGGAGTGGGCCAAGCGAGGATCCTTTGTGTCCGCCAGTGTACAAGGCATTGTTTCCCATCTTTACTTTCCCCTGTAGGGTACAACAATCTCTGTTCTGTACAATGATTTCAAAAAAAATCTTACTGAAAGTGTGTATACATATATATATATATATATATATATATATATATATATATATATATATATATTCCTGTGCGTCCAAGGGGAAAATGAAACTCAAGTGGATTCATAGGAATATCTTGATCACGCGCAAAATTGTGATCCTTTCCAACATATATATATATATATATATATATATATATATATATATATATATATATATATATATATATATATATATATATAAACTGGCATTTATAAGTGAATGATCACCTATTTGAGGACAAAAAGCTTCAACGTTTAAGACGAAGCTTAAACGTGTCTAATTATGTGATTACTAATCACTCATTATAGAGAAATTCTGAACCTATGAGCACCTATCTCTTAACCATATATACATATATCACTCAACGCACCATAAATAACGAAATCACTCGTCTTCACTAGGAACCTCACAGGGAGAACCTTCCATCAACCTTCCCGCCCTACACTCACTCCTTCGCTCTCCTCTCCCTTCCTCCCTCCCTCCCACTCTCACTCCCTCTTCCTTTCGTCTTATCACTCGACTTCTTCCTCAAGATTAACCCTCGCACCGCCGCCACCGAGCCAGAAAACAATCAAAGGATTGTGGACGCACCGGTATAAATATCCCCTGCTGGGGGTAGGGTTGGTTTTGGGAGGCAGGGAGGCAGGAGGAAAACCCGATAGCGTTCGTCGGCGCTGAAAGGAGAGAGAAAAAAGAAGAAAATCGGGGTATTCTTCTGAAATTCCCGTGGATCGCGCCGTTAGGGCGTTCACTGTTAAGGAAGAAGAGCAGCAGTAGCACCACCACCTCCACCTCCTCCTCTACCACCACCTCTCCACGCGCCCGTCACGTCCATGTCCGACCCCCTGTCGCTTTGGTTCATTCCAAGCTCTCTCTCCTCACATCGCTAGCGTCATTCTTAGATCGGTGGAGGTTACAGAAACAGACGGAAGACTAAGAGGGATGGAGGGGGGGGGGGAGATTGATGGATGAATGGATGGATGGATGGATGGATGGGGGAGTGGATGGATGGGATGGGAGGCGCGAGAGTAATCTGTATAGGGGACGGGATGTGATGGAAAAGAACTTGGGAGGGATGAGGGATATTACGAAATAAGGAGACACACACCCTCCTTTTTACTTTTCCTTTCCACGATGTCCTATGTGTACAGCTTTGTCCCGCCCTCCTTACGCTAGACATACATACATGCATACATACATACATACATCACACAGTATCAGAGAGAGAGAGAGAGAGAGAGAGAGAGAGAGAGAGAGAGAGAGAGAGAGAGAGAGAGAGAGAGCGTTAATAAAATAAAGAAGACATCGATTAAGGATTCCCTACCGTTGCAACAAGAGAAATATCATATGTGCATATATATATATATATATATATATATATATATATACATATGTCTGTGTGCGTGTGAGAAGAATAAAACAGGTGTGAATAACATCCACGCCAAGAATAGTGAACAGTGGGAAAACTTATGACAAAATCTAAAACATCCCCATAAATCAAACACAACCAGCGAGAAACAAAAATGCCATCAAAACTACAACGCCAGCACACTACGGTGCAACACCGTGTAAACAAAGCGGGTAATGACTGCCCGTGGCATATTCCAAAAAAAAAAGGAGAAAAACGAAGATAAAAGAAAATGGGAACAAATCAAAATGATGTTGATGTAAACCATTACGAAAATGAAGTACAATAAACCATGACGTGAATCAAAATAAACCACAGCGAAAACACAGCACAATAAACCACAACAAAATGTACAGAGACATTGAAGCAAAACAAAACACACACACAAAAAGGCAAATGCCTTCGATAGATTTATTCCCGTAGCAGACCACATTCTGTCAGACGAGACTGTCTATTGGGGCTTCGCTCTGCCATAAGGAAATGTTTCAAGAAATGTCAGAATATATATTTTCAGACGGGAGAAGGAAAGGGGGGGGGGGGGGAGAGGCATTCTCTCTCTCTCTCTCTCTCTCTCTCTCTCTCTCTTCTGCAGAAGGATTTCGTTTGCTGTATTGCAGTTTTCTACGTAACTATCCAATATGCCGGTTTACCATGGCGGGAAAGATCCTTCAGCGCCGACAGCGCGAACCCTAAGGCACGAGAGTACGACCCTAGAGCACGACTGTACGGCCCTAGAGCACGACTGTACGACCCTAGAGCACGACTGTAAGACCCTAGAGCACGACTGTAAGACCCTAGAGCACGACTGTACGGCCCTAGAGCACGACTGTACGACCCTAGAGCACGACTGTAAGACCCTAGAGCAAGAGTGTACGACCCTAGAGCACGATCGTACGACCCTAGAGCACGAGTGTACGACCCTAAAGCACGATCGTACGACCCTAGAGCACGACTGTACGACCCTAGAGCACGACCGTACGACCCAAGAGCAAGAGTGTACGACCCTAGATCACGGCCATACGACCCTAGAGCACCACTGTTCGACCCTACAGCACTGAGTGTACGACCCTAGGTCACGATCTTGTAATATTCCACGAAGGGTTGAGGTAATTACGTTACAGGAACTGAAGAACACATCCTCGTCCTCCTCTAATGCCTTTACGAAGGGCTGTGTACCAACACGGTTACAGGAACTCGACGAACCCATCACCCTCCTCCTGTAATGCCAGACGAAGGGGCTGTACCAACAAGGTTACAAAACCAATCCAGGACTTCTCCTCCTCCCCCAACCCTCCCTTCCCACCACCTCCTTCTCCACTCGGAAGGTCGGCTAGGCTAACTGGCCCCCCCCTACAAAACCCACCACGCTGTCTCACCTTTGATCCCATTTGCACAGAAACGACAATATTTTCCTCTCGTACGCGAATGGTCGGAAAAAAATAATGGTCAGGACATTGATGTCAGGCCCGCCGACGGCATTCTTCAAGCCCCCTGGGTTTTAAGGATACATCTTTAAACCTCAACGGGAAGAATGGTCTTTTAAGGCCCCCGTGTGACCCCCCCACCACTGCCTCCTCCTCCTCCCGCTTGAGTGGACTTCCAGAGGTTGAAACTGAACAGCAGCAACTGCACACACACACACACACAGGTCAGTTCTATCCCACTGTATTCCTGACTGTCATCATGGAAACGGAAGGTTGAAGAAGGACTGGAATCAAGACTGCCATTGAGACAGACCTTCGTAACAATCCCCCCCCGACACAAAGAGTGCCAGAACTTTTGCCTGGTGTCGTATGTACGTACTCGGTGACACTTGAGGGAGAGGAAGGGGAAAAAAAATCTATGAGGCATCCATTAGAACACAGGACGATGGCCAACACGACACTCGACTCGTCCGCCTTCTTGAGAGCCTTCCCGATGCATGAGTCTCCTGGGTCGAGGGGCAAGGGTTTTAAAAACGCAGCATAATGCTTCCCCAGCAGCATACAGCGTTTCCAGTAGCATACAGCGCTTCCAGCAGAATACAGCGCTTCCAGTAGCATACAACGTTTCCAGTAGCATACAACGTTTCCAGTAGCATACAACGTTTCCAGTAGCATACAACGTTTCCAGTAGCATACAACGTTTCCAGTAGCATACATCGTTTCCAGTAGCATACAGCGTTTCCAGTAGCATACAGCGTTTCCAGTAGCATACAACGTTTCCAGTAGCATACAGCGTTTCCAGTAGCATACAGCTTTTCCACCGGCCTACAGCTTCTGCAGCAGTATACAGCTTTTCAAGTAACATACAGGTTTTGCAACAACATACAACTTCCAGCAAAAAGAGGTTCCAACTCCATCCTGCTGGAAGACTTCCGCTCAGGACACACACTTTCCAGGAGATTCTTCCAGTATATATATATTTTTTAATACATCATTTTCTCAGTTGACCCACGTACAATAACTTAGTTAAAGTCCAGGGTTGTGTGTGTGTGTGTGTGTGTGTGTGTGTGTGTGTGTGTGTGTGTGTGTGTGTGCGTGTGTGTGTGTAAGAGAAACGAGTCTGACTTCGTTTTGGGAGGTCGTGGGTTCCATTCCCAGCCCCACAGCCGCCGCCTTCCAAAAAGACTATGATTGAATGGAAGTTGACCAAAAGAACAAAAACTTTACTCTTCTTTTTTTTTTTTGAGAGTCGAAATTTATTTTCCAATCGCGATGTCACACGACGATTTCCTTCCTCAAGTCTTCGACGGTGATGGAGTCTGGTCATATAACCCACTCATACAACCATAAATGTCACTTCGACGGTGATGGAGTCTGGTCATATAACCCACTCATACAACCATAAACGTCACTTCGACGGTGATGGGAGTCTGGTGATGGAGTCTGGTCATAACCCACTCATACAACTCTCAATGACACTTGTATACATACAGTATCAGAACCTCTTTCTCCGATGGTTCTCGATCGTAACGTTGAGTTATCCAATAGTCCTTTACGTCCAGACTCGCAAGACGGATCCCCGATGTTGGCATCACCGAGGCGCAACGTCTAAACATAACCCTAGCTTACGAGGCACTCGCACACCCTAGTCCGTCCGTGTACTCGCACGCATGCAAACGACACAAAGCACAAGCGGGGGCGTGCCCTCGCTTGCATCGGCAACACGCACGAACGGTACTCGAGCCGAGCTGAGGGTGGGGGGAGGAGGAAAGCCGCCCTCACCTACCCAACCCTCTCTCCTACCCACCTACCCGCCCGCCTGCCTTGAGTGACGCATCATTTTTTTTGGGATGGGGTGGTTAGTTTGGAGGAGGAGAAGGTGGGGGGGAGGAAGAAGCGATGGGACGAGGGAAAGGCAAACCGGGGCCACACACAAGGCAGTCGGAGAGTCCCAAGTACGCGAAGGCTTAGACGTTCTTGTATCATAGTTCGAGGAGTCGAAGACCCATCTTTGTTTTTTTCCCGATGGAGCGATTAGTTCGAGGAAGAGAGAGAGAGAGAGAGAGAGAGAGAGAGAGAGAGAGAGAGAGAGAGAGAGAGAGAGAGAGAGAGAAAAAAAATATGGGACACACAAGGCAGCCGGAGAGTCCCAAGTACGCGAAGGCGTAGACGTTCTTGTATCATAGTTCGAGGAGTCGAACACCCATCTTTGTTTTTTCCCGATGAAGCGATTAGTTCGAGAGAGAGAGAGAGAGAGAGAGAGAGAGAGAGAGAGAGAGAGAGAGAGAGAGAGAGAGAGAGAGAGAGAGAGAATATGGGACAGCGAAGGCAAACTGTGGGAAACACAAGGACACAGCGTAGGTATGATGACGTGTATGAACAATTTGTTATCCTCTCTATTACATTCCTTGTAGACCCCTGGCATCCCAGGGTGTGTGTGTGTGTGTGTGTGTGTGTGTGTGTGTGTGTGTGTGTGTAGCTTACAGCGAAGCAGCTAACCTTCGCCAAGAGCTGTTCATCTGTCTGTCATGATGGATGGGAAGTGTTCTTCTCAGGGGCTATGTGGCTCCAGAGAGACCCAACGCATCCCCCTGTTTGTGTTGCTCTCTGAATTTATGGGCGTGTCTGTAAGTTTGTCTTCGATGTGTTTTGTCTTTTTTTTCTTCTAGTTTTTGACATACGTTTCTTAAGTGTTGCTTTTCCAACGTGTGTGACAACCGGTTTTGTGTTCACTCGCTGGGTCATTACTTCTTCAGCAGCAGGAAAATATGGGTACTTCTCCTTAGTAATACAACCTAATTCGCTGGTTTGTATCCGATGCAACATGAGCAACATGTGATTTTGAGGCGACTGGGGAGGAATTCAGTGTGGGCAGATTAGGTGGATGGGTTGGGCTAGTGGGGTTTTGAGGGGGAGCTTTAGAATGGGGGAGGCCAGGTACGTGGATGGGAGGGTACTTACGAGGGGTGTAGCTAAGTATACAGAGGTCAGGTTGGGGGGTTGGACACTGGGGTGTTGATCAGCATGGGAAAGTCAACTTGGGGGATGGTTCTGGGGTGTCTATACATATATGGCAACACCAGTGAAAGACACTGTAGTTGTCTATACGTATATGGCAACACCAGTGAAAGACACTGTAGTTGTCTATACACATATGGCAACACCAGTGAAAGACACTGTAGTTGTCTATACATATATGGCAACACCAGTGAAAGACACTGTAGTTGTCTATACGTATATGGCAACACCAGTGAAAGACACTGTAGTTGTCTATACATATATGGCAACACCAGTGAAAGACACTGTAGTTGTCTATACATATATGGCGACACCAGTGAAAGACACTGTAGTTGTCTATACATATATGGCGACACCAGTGAAAGACACTGTAGTTGTCTATACATATATGGCGACACCAGTGAAAGGCACTGTAGTTCATATTGATTCTCTCTAGAACCACCGGACACATTTACTGGAAAGCTGTCTAAATGCACTTTTATCACTGTAAACAGTTCACTGGAATGCTGTCTACATTTACGTCATTCGTTATGACAGTTCCTTCGCTGGAAAGCTGTGTAAACACGTCATTTTCGTTACCAATCAAAGCACTTCTCTGGAGAGCTGTCTACACACATTCTCTTCGCTGCTAACGACAGTTCCTTCGCTGGAAAGCTGTGTGCACACGTCATCTTCATTACCAATCGAAGCACTTCACCTGGACTGCTATACATTTTCTTCATCATCATTGACAGGTACTAATGTGGAGAGCCGTCCGAACGCATTTTTTTTTTTTTTTTTTTTTTTTTTGTCCCATCGATCATCATCGTTGGTGTAGACCTTCGCCATAGGTGCCCTGCTGAGCGAAGGTCTGGCCATCGCTCCAGGAGTGAGTGGCTCGGTCCTCGGCGACAGAGAGGCTCTCTCTCTCTCTCTCTCTCTCTCTCTCTCTCTCTCTCTCTCTCTCTCTCTCTCTCTCTCTCTCTCTCCTCCCTACAGTTCTACAACTCGTCAAACCTGTGGACCGGGCGGGTGCATTAGCACGGCTGGACTGGAGGAGCATGAACGAGGAGGGGGAGGAGCCCCCCCCCCCCGGCTCGATGAAGAACCAGAGACGGAAAAAGGGGGGGGGGAGGGGGGAAGGAGGTTAGTCGGAGGGGTGGAAGACAAGAGACGGTATAGGGGACAGGAAGGCTGGATGGACAGGACAAGAGACGGGAGAAGGGATAGGGAGGCTGGATGGACAGGACACAAGAGACAGTAGAGGGGATAGGGAGGCTGGATGGACAGGACACAAGAGACGGTAGAGGGGATAGGGAGGCTGGATGGACAGGACACAAGAGACGGGAGAAGGGATAGGGGGGCTGGATGGAAAGGACAAGAGACGGGAGAAGGGATAGGGAGGCTGAATGGACAGGACAAGAGACGGGAGAAGGGATAGGGAGGCTGGATGGAAAGGACAAGAGACGGGAGAAGGGATAGGGAGGCTGAATGGAAAGACAAGAGACGGGAGAAGGATAGAGAGAGAGGCTAGTTGGATGAGACAAGGGACGGAAGAAGAAAAATGAGGCAAGCTGGATAAGAGCAAGGGACGGGAGAAGGAACAGGGAGGCAGGCGGGAGAGAACTAAGAGACAGAAGTACGCTGAAGAATCTAAAGCTACAGCGAAAAATGTACATAAACAAGAGAGAGCCATTCTACATGAACTAAGACCCCGTGCTACATATCACATACCATAAACAGACGAAATAATGTGTATGACTTAGAGTATCTAATGGGCAATTAGGGACGGTGACAAAATAGGCAACTTAAGGCTACAAATGGGCATATAGCACGGTGAGAAATTGGTTGGCTTAAAGTAGTTAATGGGCAATTACGGCGACGAAAATATGGCTTAGAGCAGATAATGGGCAAATAGGGAGATGATGTACAGCTGAATGCAATTAATGGGCAGTTAGCAGGATGACAAAAAAAAACAAAACAATGGCTTTAAGTAGTTAATGGGCAATTAGGAGGTAAAACTGGCGGCCAGTTAGCTGCCCCAGCCGACCGGAACCGAGAGAGAGAGAGAGAGAGAGAGAGAGAGAGAGAGAGAGAGAGAGAGAGAGAGAGAGAGAGGCGGAGAGGTAAGAGGAAAGCACAAGACTTGAAAGTTGTGAGATTTCTCGTCTCTCTTTTTTAATCTCTATCGCAAAAACAACAGCGAATTTACTGTCCACTTCCCAATCGTGAGATGTGAAAACACAGTAGAGGATTATTTCGCAATCTCAGAAGACTTGACTTACAACACACTGGTATTCGGGGGAGGGTCTACGAAAGACTAGTGGCTTTCAGCAGCTCCCAATATATATATATATGCGTGTGTGGACGTGTATGTATATACATGTGTATGTGGGTGGGTTGGGCCATTCTTTCGTCTGTTTCCTTGCGCTAACTCGCTAGCGCGGGAGACAGCGACAAAGTATTATAACTAATAAATAAATGAATACATACATATATATATATATATATATATATATATATATATATATATATATATATATATATATATATATATATATATATATCAGCTTCTTCGTCAGATCAAGACTGGACAACACTTGACCGAAGACTCATCCTTCTTTGATATAGTGTTCCTCAATAACTGAGGCTTTAAGAATGTTTTTAAGGCATATAGTATAAAAAAAAAAATATAACAAATATAATCTAAAAATATAACTAATATATGAAATAAAAATCATAACTAATGATCGTTATTAATCTAATACCATACATTAAAACGACGTGCATGTTTACCAACCCAATCAAAAACTCTGCCTCAGTGGGTGTGCAAACATTTACGATCTTAAAAATCGAAAGAAAAAGTGATTATACAATGTTACGTTCACATCAAACGGTAAGATAAAAAGAAGAGAAAAACATTCTACGAAAAGTATGAAACAATATGTATTTTCTTCCCTTTGCGTCTCCCGCCGAGCTACTTCGCCTTACAGATAAGAGCTTCCAAAAAGCTCTAAGAATTCAGGTCCAGGAACTCTTCATATAAACTTATGAATAACTGGATATAATATTACCTTCATGCAGCTTAACGTTATCGGGTTCCCCAGGTAAACCACAGACACACAGACACACACACACACACACAGAAAGACTGAAATAAACTTTATGAGACTAACTGTACAGAATTTACAGCAAGCTTTATGATAATGCAGTAACTGTAGACAGTTTACAGTACCTTTATAAGAATACGGTAACTGTAGACAGTTTACAATAAGCTTCATAAGAATACAGTAACTGTAGACAGCTTACAGTACCTTCA
The DNA here is from genome assembly GCF_036320965.1 of Panulirus ornatus. Taxonomy (NCBI): domain Eukaryota; kingdom Metazoa; phylum Arthropoda; class Malacostraca; order Decapoda; family Palinuridae; genus Panulirus; species Panulirus ornatus. The sequence goes on from NC_092249.1 coordinate 4,895,588, forward strand.
TAAGAATACAGTAACTGTAGACAGCTTACAGTACCTTTATAAGAATACAGTAACCGAAGACAGCTTACAATACCTTTTACAAGAATACAGTAACTGTAGACAGCTTACAGTACCTTTTATAAGAGTACAGTAACTGTAGACAGCTTACAATACCTTTTACAAGAATACAGTAACTGTAGACAGCTTACAATACCTTTAATACGAATACAGTAACTGTAGACAGTTTACAGTACCTTTTATAAGAGTACAGTAACTGCAGACAGCTTACAGTACCCTTCACAAGTACACGTAAGCTTTAACACTCACACCAGATAACTAACATGTCAAGTCTTCAACCCACACCCACACGCATCACCACCGTCATAACCACAATGAACGAACATCTCCATCTCCCACATTTCTCTTTGTGTCAACGGCACAAAACACAAAATAAAAATAAAAACAAGGCGTCAGTATAGGGTCTTCTTACTCGGTTCGTTTTAACAACAGTCGTAAGCGAGACTTAACTCCGTGTTACGATCCGATAGACTTTCCTTTTTAATAATAATCGTAAGCGAGGGTTCTTGTGTTACGATCCGATAGATTTTCCTCTATTTCTTCTGAAAGTTGTCTAAAAAGAAAAATAATAATACCCATGGGAGGTTATCCTGTCTTGACAACAGAAGCCACCCTTTTTTTTTAAATTCACGCTCATCGAAGGCTATTTTGAGACAACCAAACTCCTCGTCAACTCTAGCCTAAGCTGCTATTTTGACGCTGTGTAAACAGTAATTTGCATTTTATCAGGGATATTTTACCACTTAGCAACTAAAATAATCCCTGTGGAACACACACACACACACACACACACAGAGGAGCCTCTGTGGTGCAGTGGTCAGCATTTTGGGCCTCGAGTTCGATTCTCGGACAAGGCGAGCTGGCGCCTCACAGCCAGCCCATCAGCTGTTCATCCTCCCCCTTTGGGGCGAGACGATCACCCGGTAACCATACCCAAGGGTCGTACCATCATGCTCAAAGGTCGTACCGTCGTGCCCAAGGTCGTACTGTCGTGCTCAAGGGTCGTACCGTCGTGCTCAAGGGTCGTACCGTCGTGCTCAAGGGTCGTAGCGTCGCGCTCGAGGGTCGTACCGTCGTGCTCAAGGTCGTAACGTCGCGCTCAAGAGTCATATACCGTCGTGCTCAAGCACCATACCGACTGTTCACAGGTCGTACCTCCCATGCCCAATGACCACAACACTTTCAAGGGTCGCACCGTCGTGCTCATGGGGTCGTACCGTGCAGGTGCTGTGGACACACACACACACACACACACACACACACACACGACCCGGCCAAACACAATCCCACTAAGGGTGAAAGTATCCTACAGTGACCCTGGTAACTCCGACCCACTAGTCCCAGCCGGGACTGTATCAATAACCTGCCTCCCCCCACAACACCAACCGTTGTATCCATGAACCAACGAAGCCTCACAACCCACAACCTTGTAAATCACTGTAAATGAGACAATCGTCCAAACCCACAACCTTGTAAATCGTTGTAAATGAGACAATCCTCCAAACTCCATTCATTACCTTGTAAATGATAATGTAAATGATAATATTCCTTGAGATATTTTCTCGTAAATGAGGCAAATCAATCACCCAAACTCTCAGAATCTTGTAAATGTGATAACAGTCCTTGAATAACATTTACGCTGTAAATGAGGCAACCTATTCATCCAAACTCAGACCCTCTTGTCAATGATAATATATACCTCGAACATTCCCCCGCAAATGGGGCAATCTAGAACTCCAAACTCATAAACCTTTCCAAGGATAATATTCCTTGAATATCTCCCAGTAAATGAAGCAGGGTGAGTCAGCCAAGCAGGATATTCATGTCCAATTGACACTTGACACTTCACCCAGCAGATACCAAACACGTTATCCTTATGTCCTTCTCGAATATACGCAACTATAACAGTAAAAGCAACAAATAAATAAATTAATTAATAAATAAACGTGTGTGTGTGTGTGTGTGTAAATTCATAAACTCTGAGGAAGTAAGCATGAAGGAAACGTGTATGTATGCTATTACACAGATGACGTATGTCATCAGACACTTTGCGAATGGGATGGGACGTATTCTCCAGCAACTACTATAGCCATCTGTCTGCCTTACGGTCAACGAAGGAGGCGAACAAGTTTAACGAGAGCATATAAAGGTATGAAAGACCTTTACGAAAACACGTGTAGAGAATCCCAGATTTACCGACGAACACCTTACAACACTCAAAACGCGTCCATAAACCGGCAAACCAAATAAAAAACAAAAACGCAACTAGAAACCGTATATGAATATTCTAAAAAGGTTTTCCTACAGTAGAAAATAGAACAAAAAAAAAAAAAAAAGGCGAGGGACCCATTCCATTTTCTACCCCCGTTCCCCCATCCTGACGCCACTATATACGTTCGTTGGAGTTTCACTGTACGTTTCTCTGGGTCACAGCTATACCGTCTTTTTTCAAAGCAACGCGACGCTATCGTGTGTTGAAAAACGATCAATATTGGATTGCAGCAACGCCAAGTGTGTAGGTACGCGTTTAAACAAGGTGGCTGTGTGTGTGTGTGTGTGTGTGTGTGTGTGTGTGTGTGTGTGTGTGTGTGTGTGTTGGGGGGGGGGGGGTCAATCAGTGCATGACTGAAGCGTTTTTGTGTTCTTGACGTAAACGATATTTTTTTTTTTTTTCTTTTTGAGGAGGAAGGGTTACGATCGCTTGAGCACGACGGTACGATCCGTGAGCACGACGGTACGACCCTTGAGCACGACGGTACGATCCTTGAGCACGACGGTACGATCCTTGAGCACGACGGTACGATACGTGAGTACGACAGTACCATCCCTGAGAACGGTACGATCGTCTGAGCACGGCGGTACGGTCCTTAAACACGACGGTACGATCCTTGAGCACGACGGTACGATCGTCTGAGCACGGCGGTACGGTCCTTAAACACGACGGTACGATCCTTGAGCACGACGGTACGATCCTTGAGCACGACGGTACGACCCGTGAATTCGACGAATATATCTTGGGTGTAAAGGACCTGCCCTTTGACCATCATACCAAAGTGATCGTACCCGTCCGTCGTACTGAAGAAACGTACCGTCGTACTCAAAGAGTTTAAACGTCCACAGACCCATCCCCTTCTTATACTAACAGCGTTTAAAATAAATGCCCTTTCGGGCATACACTAACCCTTCTAAAAAGAAAAAGAAAAAACATACCATCCACACAGGGACGTTCTTACAGAACAAGTAATTCGCCTCTGCCGCCAGACCTCCAGCTCCGGCGTTCTGCAAGAACAGGAGAACAGGAACTTCCAGGCAACTCCTCATGTGTTTACCAGGTGTTCTGCTTGAACACTCTCGGGCGCAAGCACCGCGCTGGAAACCAACGCAGTTGAATAACCTTCCTTTCTGCAAGCAGGCAAGTGGGTTAGGTCCTTTCGCACCAGCCCCCTTGTACCGTTAACGGCTGGGTGCGTTATACAGCATCTGTACCGTTAACAGATGCGTGTGTTATGCTGCGTCTGTACCGTTAACAGATGCGTGTGTTATGCTGCGTCTGTACCGTTAACAGATTCGTGTTATGCTGCGTCTGTACCGTTAATAGATGGGTGTGTTATGCTGCGTCTGTACCGTTAACAGATGGGCGTGTTATGCTGCGTCTGTACCGTTAACAGACGCGTGTGTTATGCAGCGTCTATACTGTTAATTGTTGGGTGTGTTATGCTGCGTCTGCGCTGTTAATAGATAGGTGTTATGCTGCGTCTGTACCGTTAACAGATGCGTGTGTTAATAACGACTGCGTCTGTTCTGTTAACGGTTGGGTGTGGTAAGATCATGGTCTTAAAAACATGGGTGACCACTAACACCCCATTACACTAACGGGGTTAAGTTAGAAAGTCAGAAACAGGTGACCACAATTCGCCCATTACCATACCGGGGCCTCTCAAAAGCCATAGATCACAAATAAACCAACTACATCCCCTAATCAGCCCACAACGTGACTACCATAACCACCATACGAAGATCATAACGTCGAATATCCATCATTATACGAATATCTACGAAATATCAAACCATTCCGATGACGCAACGCATTGCGTCTTCGTGCGTATGTATATATATATATATTTTTTCTCGTTCGGATTAATTATACATGTTGCGTTTTCACGTTCCTCCAGCCTTTCATATTTCGCAGAAGTGTGCATCGCTGCTCCAGGCTGGATGCACACCATGTGAACAAGCGGCTAGCATATTCAAATGAAGTATTTAAATGCTACTTTAATGTTTCGAGACAGTTTTCCTCCTCTTTGCACCACACTTCTCATGTCAGGTGCTGGAGATAGGCTAGGTGCAAAACACCGACTGACTCCCTCCCACCCAAGTCCCTCTCTCACATACAGATTCCTGCAGCGTTTTATGGGGCTCTGGTAATCTCCCAGTATATCACACACAACACTCGAAAAGAACCCCAAAAAAGAAAGGCCTGTTGTTATTTTGAATTCCCCTGAATGTCTTTTGTATCCCTATGTGTACTTCCTAAATAATACTCGTATCTAAAGTCTTCTTCCACTCTGTGTGTCCCATCCTCACCACTCCGCATTTACTCGCGAGGAATTTCACCAACTATGAACCGTGTCTAGATCCCCTTGTAAGGTGATGCACTCTCCAGCACTCTTTACATCCCTGATGACCCTGGTGATCATCCGCGAAAAATATGATCAGATCTTAGTCCAATCCCTCTGGCAAGTCACTTCCATACTCCAGCAAGAACAATGGTTCCAGGCCTGAACCATGTGTGTGTGTGTGTGTGTGTGTGTGTGTGTGTGTGTGTGTGCGTGTGTGTGTGTCACCTTCCTCACCAGACGCCAGGTTTACATTAACCATTTTCGCTCGGAATCCGACGGAATTTTAAGCTAACGGATGTCTTAAACACATACGTACATACAGTCACAAACCGCGTGTATACCCAGACACACACACGTGTGTGTGTGTGTGTGTACTACCCGAACATAACAGTCCAAATCCACAAAATTACACAGAAAAACAACCTCGTCTCTTGATCCTATAGTCTTTGACATTAATCGCGCTACTTCCTATAGGACATATATTAACATCGTATACCTTATGAGAATCACAGGGGAGAATTTCCCCGGGACACGTCCTTATATACGGTGGCCCAACACCCGTCCAGGCCCGATCCGAGGCCTACAGGAGGCGGGGCCACCTGTGAACTATTTTCCCCCCCCACACACTCTAACCCAGGGGGCACCACCACCAACCCAGGGGGCACCACCACCAACCCAGGGGCACCACCACCAACCCAGGGGCTCCACCACCAACCCCAGGGGCACCACCACCAAGACGACACCACACCACGACCCCCTCCGACCGACCGACACACCCACACTAACACCACCACCACCACACCGACACACCACAAGTCACTTACTCTGTCGGATCCTGTCGGCTGCTCATGGTCCCTGTCGGTATAATATCCATGCACGCGGGGCTGTCACACCAGGACACCAACTAGGGTCATCCTCAACATGACGGCACATGAGGCGACGCAGCCTCCCAGGCGCACTGCACCCTCACTCACCCAGCCCATGAACACGACTGGAGAGTGTGGGGGGCCCGTCGCTCACCTTCTCCCACTCCCTCCCTCTCTCTCTCTCTCTCTCGGGCCAAGCCTGGAGCTGCTGCCATTCACGCTCTCGACGGCCAAGACTATTCTCTCTCTCTCCTCCCCTCTCCCCACATTTCTCCCTCCTCCTCCTCCACCTCCTCTACCCACGAATCGTTCGCCGTACCCTGATTAAAACCTGATAGTAAGTGGGAGTTTAACATGATGACCACCCCACCCTCCCGCCCAGCCCGGAGCTCGTGGTCGCTCGCTCCAGCGTACAGAGCGAGAGCCGGTGTGTGTGTGTGTGTGTGTGTGTAATGTCCCCGAGCTGGCAATAACATGCCTCGGGGAAGGGGGGGTTATGTGCAAGATGCCAAAATCTACGGGACTTTAGCTATACAAAGTCCGACGTGAGGGGCTGTTCGAACGAGGCTTATCCCACGACACAGGAATATAAAAAGTAAAACGCATTCGTGTAGCGCGAAAATGCATACTACGTATGACGTAATAAAGCTATAGTCATTAGCATAGAGTATCCTGTCTCACTATACACAGGCATATGAAACGTAGGAGCATGTTATATATATATATATATATATATATATATATATATATATATATATATATATATATATAGATAGATAGATAGATAGATAGATAGATAGATAGACTGATAGATAGATATCAACACACCGTTCACAGCGCAGTAATACAGCTTTAAACCCCAATAGGAAGATACATCAATCACATACGTTATAAATACATAATCATATACGTTATAACACCAGCCTCTCCCTGTCCCTCTCTCTCTAGATAGACAGATTGATAGACAGACATCAACACACCGTTCACAGAGAAGTAATACAGCTGTAAACCCCAATAGGAAGATACATAAATCATTATTTATATTTCATTTTGCTTTGTCGCTGTCTCCCGCGTTAGCGAGGTAGCGCAAGGAAACAGACGAAAGAATGGCCCAACCCACCCACATACACATATACATACATACACGTCCACACACGCAAATATACATACCTATACATCTCATATACGTTATAAATACATATAATCATATACGTTATAACACCAGTCTCACGGGTGCGTGCATTACCGTCACTAATATCTTAATTAAATGATTTTCCTCAGTGAAGCTGAGGGAAAAGGTGAGGAAATACGAACCTAACCTAACCATACGTGTTAGCCTAAGTTAAGGAAGCTAACCAAATGCGTTAGCCTAAAGTTTAGGGATCTAACCAAATGCATCACCTTAAGTTAAGGTGATGCATTACCCAAAGTTAAGGAAACTACCTTAAATGCGCCACCCTAAGTTTAGGAAACCAAGCCAAACGTGTTGGCCTCAGGTGAGGATAGAAGCTTACAAGCCAAAAATTATGAGTCGGAACGAAGGAAACAAGATCGATTTTGATAACCGTCTCCTTGTGGCGCCCAAGTCGCTTTGCCACTCACCTTCTATATATCGGCGAAGCGATGCACTGGGGACCCGTTAACGATACATTGAGACAATTTAATACCGATCTCACAACGACGTCAAGGCTCATCATCTCCTTCAGCTGTCAATGCTAATGGAAGTCCCCCAGGGCAAACTTGTACACCTGACCAAGACTCATGGTTGAGCGCCCCAGGTGACCCTAAGATGTACCAGACATCTTGGTGACATGGGAGGTAACTGTGACATTGGTGACCTCCATCCCTGGGAAAAGGGAAGGAAGAACACCATCCCAGACGATAAAGGAACGGCAAGGCCCTCCGCTGAGGAATAGAGAGAGTGAATAAGTACCCCAGAAGACGAGATGGAAAAGGGCGACGCCGACCTACAACTGAGCTACAGACACCAGAAGGCCCGTCTATCCTCGGACACGCGTTTTGTGTAATCCAGCAGGAGCAGAATGTGGGACGCTGTGTGAAGTAGCGCTACACTCCCGTACGCCGGCTATGTCAACCATTCCGGGAATCTGCGGAACGCGTACGATCCTGGGGGGGCTAAAGCTGACGGGCCTTACAGGGGTCTGTGAGTCATGGGGGCGGGAGGCGCTCAGTTGCAGCACAGGGAGATGCGGTGAGGAGAGAGAGGAGGAAAATACGGGTTAAAGAGAGAGAGAGAGAGAGAGAGAGAGAGAGAGAGAGAGAGAGAGAGAGAGAGAGAGAGAGAGAGAGAGAGGTGGGTTGGGGAGGAAATACAGGAAATACACACGGCGAGCATATCTGCTGGTCCAGTGTGCGAGGAGCCGATGTAAACCGCACCTCCCACCACCCATCGCCGTCGACCTCCCCCAACACACACAAAGTGGCATGGTAAGGTGGTCCCCCTTCCTCCAGTCACACAAAGTGGCATGGTAAGGTGGTCCCCCTTCCTCCAGTCACACAAAGTGGCATGGTAAGGTGGTCTCCCTTCCTTCCAGTCACACAAAGTGGCATGGCAAGCTGGTCCCCCTCCAACCACAAAGTTCCCCCCTCATCAAAAACCTCAGAATACAGCTGAGACCTGGGATTTTCCCTATATTCTAATTAAGGAAACTTCCACCCCCTTCCTAACGCCATCTCCCCCATAAAAGTGGGAATAATTGAATTAACCGCTTTTTTTTCTCTTTTTCTTTGAGGTTTTTGAAGAAAAATGTCCATACGTCTGGGTGTCTGTTGGGGGGAGACGAAGGGACATCGATTTCCCGGCCATGGGATCAGGTGAGAGGAATCTAAATCCAGCTTAGGAAGTTACGAGTGAACGAAAGAGGAACAATGTATCAAGTTAAGGAGAACAACGAGGAACAAGATACCAATTTTGAGTGAACAAAAAGGACCACGATATCAAGAGTGAACATCGAGGAACAATACATAAAGTTAGACAGAACGAAGAAAAGAACAAGATATCAAGTCAGAGAGAACACAGAACAAGATATCACGTCAGAGAGAACACAGAAGAACAAGATATCAAGTCAGAGAGAACACAGAAGAACAAGATATCAAGCCAGAGAGAACACAGAAGAACAAGATATCATGTCAGAGATAACACAGAGGAACAAGATATCAAGTCAGACAGAACACAGAACAAGATATCAAGTCAGAGAGAACACAGAAGAACAAGATATCAAGTCAAGACAGAACACAGAGGAACAAGATATCAGAGGAAGCTAAGCCTGACTTGAGTAGTTAGCCCGAACTACGACGAACAAGGTTGAGTAATTAGCGAGGAATGTTACGAATGGCACGACAATAGGTTCCTCAAGCACGAGGGTACGGCCCTTTGGGGTGTGAAGGCCTGGCCTTTGACCTGGAACCTTAAGGGTCACGTCAAAGGGGCGAGGCAAAGGGCCTTCCCGACGTGGCCTCAAGGGACGTCAGAGGCTAAGGGCCGTCCCGACGTGGCCTCAAGGGACGTCAGAGGCTAAGGGCCGTCCCGACGTGGCCTCAAGGGACGTCAGAGGCTAAGGGCCGTCCCGACGTGGCCTCAAGGGACGTCAGAGGCTAAGGGCGACAGCTAAGGGCCGTCCCGACGTGGACTCAAGGGACGTCAGAGGCTAAGGGACGTCCCGACGTGGCCTCAAGGGACGTCAGAGGCTAAGGGACGTCCCGACGTGGCCTCAAGGGACGCCAGAGGCTAAGGGACGTCCCGACGTGGACTCAAGGGACGTCAGAGGCTAAGGGCCGCCCCGACGTGGCCTCAGGTGTTTCAACGTCGTACTCCAGTGTCGTACGGCAGCGTGTCGTGCCCTTACAGTCGTACCGTCAAGTGTAAATCCCTTCTTAATCTCAGTTTCTCTCCCCCCATCGCCCCGACCTCCTTCCCTTACACCACACAACACAACAGATTCAGGTCTCGCCTCCATCCCCACCCTACACCATCTCCTCCCTCCAGTATTGACCAGATCAAGACTTCTCTTCGCCCCAGTATGTCCTCACGCCTTCTAATGGGGCCCACGTCTTATGTATGCCCCCCTTGGCAAAACGCTCCCCAGTGCATTCCAACACGTGCCTTCTTCATTCAGTCGCTTTGCGAAGTTCTCCCTCCCTCACTGGAACAGCACATTCCCTCCCTCCCTCACTGGATCAGCACATTCAAACCCTTCCCTGACACGATTTGGCCCCTCTTTTTTATATTTTTTGGGTTAGTCTAGCCACTGTCAGAATACTGAGAGACTGAGTACGACCTCAAAGGGTCAGAGGGCCTGGCCATCGTGTCCAAGGGTCGTGCGCTGGTGCTCAAGGGAATTGAGCTCCTCGAGGGTGACACCCCAGTGCTCGAAATGTTAACTACGTGAACCCTTCTGACATCCATCCTTCCCTTCACCACTCCCCTGTGAACCTGCCCCGTGAGACATGTCTTTTCAAGCTCACACTCGGATCGCATCGCTCCTTCCTGTACACAGCGTTACTTAACTGTCCCATCCCAGCCATGGACCAAAACCTCAAGCAGCCATCCACACCAGCTGAAGAAGCCACAGATAAGAACGGTACCAGATAAAGTAAGATAACTGATAACATGGGCCATATACGTGCACAGCGTTTAAGTCTTAAAAAATCACCTCAAGACCTCTCGACTATTAGTTATAACGTGGCGTAGATGGCCTTCTAATGACCCTGCCAGCCGACAGGCCTATAACACAAATGGCCAACGACCAATATAAAAGGAAAACCGGGAATTATGGGAGTAATATCGCTAGGGGGGGGGGGGGATAATCCAATCCGGAAATTATGGACACCGCTCCTACGGTAGTACGGAAACAATAGTACAAACGTTGGGGGGGTGAAAATTACGACGTACATAACAAGAGAATTATAATACAGTTACGACAGGTGGAAGAAGACAGCGAGGAAGAAGCAACAGGCAACGTTGCGAACACAAGAGAGCCGAAGACGTGCAACAACGCTGGGAAAGCCGAGATCGTAACAACACCGCTACAGCTGGGAAAAAGGAAGCAGCGATGACGAAAGGAAGGCTGGAAAGGGTCAATCAATACCCCAGGCGAGCGGTACACGAGTGTATGTGTGTGTGTGTGTCTCTACGTAAGCGAGGTCATTCCCCTCTCTCTTTCCTGTGCGTGTGTGTGCGGGGTTCGGCGACAGCGCAAGATCTGCCTGGCCGAGGGACATCCCCAACCCACATTACAACGTAATTACGGACGGTGGATGCATGATGGGTGGGTGGGTAGGTGGAACAGGGCCGGAAGGTGGGCTGGTAGTGGGTTCGAGGCGGACGGTGAAGGTGGGTTTAGGGGGGGGAGGGGGGGGGCGAATATGGATGTACACAGTATGGTTTAAGACGGGTTCATGGCGAAAACATAACGCCATCTTCCCACAAAAACAGATGTAAACAATCCTTTATCTTCTATGTGCTGTTCTATCCATCTAACCCTTACTTGTTTAAGTTCCACTTGAGGCATGACCTCGGCGAGGAATTTTACCCTTAAACGAATATCTTCAATTAATAAAAACTCACAAATAACAGCAGGTTTTCTCTCTCTCTCTCTCTCTCTCTCTCTCTCTCTCTCTCTCTCTCTCTCTCTCTCTCTCTCTCTCTTATTTTTGGTATCCTTTCCTTTAACCGGTTTTAAGGGTAGGTTTTAAGGGAAACCGGTTTTAAGGGTAGATTTTAAGGGGAACCGGTATTAAGGTTAGATTTTAAGGGGACTTCATTATTTTTTCAGTAGCTGCTCATTCTAAGGCCAGACCACCTCACTTGGACACTGGGTCTGCGTATCTCTACATTCTTCCTTAAAGATGATTCTTTGGAGAATACTTGCATTCTGCGATTTAAATGCTGAAGTTCCCGTAATTCAGGCTTGCCGTGAGGCTCAATAAGGTCAATTTACTGCTTATCTTAATCACATTACCAAGTTATCATACGTGTGTGATCACTAATTGTGTGTTAAGGGGAGAGAAGTTCTAACACTTGAGATGCCCCGACTCTCAACCTTGTATATGTGTAACATGTCTTTACTGTGTGTGTGTGTGTGTGTGTGTGTGTGTGTGTGTGTGTGTGTGGTAGGCAGTTCTCCGGTATGCAATTACCGGCACAGGTCGAGAGTGTGTTGTAGTATGGACGCGTTTAAGTAGGTGTTTGTGAGTTGTGGTGCGTGGTGATGTGTCATTCACCTTCGTAAAATGATTATCAATGCACTACTTAAAGTTACCTAATTTTCATTATATATCTAAAATAATCAAAATCATTACTATTTTCAAGCGACAGAAATAACCACACAATCGTAAATCCTTTACGGCAAGTATTTGGAGAAATATCAGCAAACACCATCAGGTTTAACCGTACTTACAAAAATAGGATAGTCTCCGGTAACCGTTCTCTTTGTATTAGAAAACATGGCATCACAGAAAACTGCCTATCGTAATACACACTATTATATTTTGAAATGTTCTTCCACTGAATGACTGACGGAGTTTACTTGGTAGTACAAACGTGATGTATAATTACATAGACTTATCTTTTAAAACATGAGTAATCTACTTATTACTGTACAAAATAATATGGAAAAAAATAAATTCGTATCATCTACACGAAGAGTGGACCGAGACGAAAACTGAATGAAGAGAAAGAAGAGAGAGAAGGGAGTGAAACAGATGAAGGAAAATGAGGGATACTGAGGGGAAGGGTAGAATGGCAAGACAACTGCCTTCTTTCACCTAAGGTAATATAAAGTGACAATCGAAATTCCGATAATCAAGACAAGAGGCTGTCGATCCCATTAGAATAATTGATAGTCGACTTGTAAGAATAATCGACAATCTAACCCATAAGGATAATTATATACAGACATTCGATTCCATAAAGATAATCCAGTCAACCCCATAAGAATAATCCACACAAGTCAACCCCATTACGGTAATCGTCACTCACATTACGATGATCGACAGTCAAATCACATTACGATAATCAAGTCAATAACATTAGGATAATCGACACTCAATTATAATAACCGACAAAGACAATCGACCCCCATTCGACAAAGACAATCGACCCCCCATTAGGAAAAATCACACGGCAAAGCCATTTAGTACAATTCACATCAGTTCATCACCACAACGGTAATTAACACATGGCTTCCAAGAAGCCATTCCAACGGATGGATACCATGCCCCCAAGTCGGGTCCACTAAGATCGTCTTCCAGGCCATCGACATAACAACAGATGTCGAACTCAGGTCATCGACCGAGAAGATGTGGAGTTCAAATCACACTCACGAATATATTAATTATCCTCCCGGACACTAGATCAGCCGAAAGCATGCATTTACATACTCAATCAGCCTCGAGAACCCATGAATATGGTTGAGAAAAGAGGTCTCTTTACCCTTGGCCCATCCACTGGCACTGCTTCAGGTTAACAGAGACAAAAAGAAGGTTGAGGATAGATAGTTGAACTGTCCAACAATCGTGGCAGAATCTATACTGCACCGGGTTTCAAACAATGGTAATTAACTACCATTAAAATGCGGATAAGATCATTTTTAAACAGCTTCGTTTGCATGAGGCTGGCGAGAAACTGGGATACATACACGCACCCGAACAGACAGACACACACGGAGCGCCACATACAGTCTAACGAGCCTACAATATACACATACAACTGATCACCCACACAAATTCACTGCCATACACACTATCTCACAAATTCCGTCAACACACACACACACTCACACATATACACTCACACAGCAACACACACACACACACTCACACATATACACTCACACAGCAACTTATAAGAAGGCTTAAGCAAAATCCAGAGACGGTCGGGTACAAGGATGATGGAATCCAACCCGAGGAAATGTAATAAAAATGGATAGAGATCCTGCGAGAGAATATGAATATAATCCAGCAGAATATAATAAGCTGCAGGTGTCTGTGCGTGAGAGGGAACTTGGGAGCCGACATGGTCCCTCACCTGTCGCCAGAGTCCCACATCAGGAGAATACTAAAGGTGACGAAAGTGTCAGCTGAAATATATTAGATTCGCATTCGAGTATATGGATAAGAAACTAGAATACGCTTCTCGAGTCTGGTCCCCATATTTAAAGAACCACAAAGCTGATTGTTCGAGAACGTAAATCACCCTCCCAGTACCGTAAAAAAAAAGTGTAAATACACAGACTACACAATCCCCAATACTGTCGTACATGTGACAATTCCTCTCCCTGCCTTTTTACGTAATATCAACGAATCGCAACGCTCTACCTGAGCAGTTGATCTACGCAAAATACAGCCTTTGCCACTTATACGTGACACCACTCACTTGCGCCTGAAACCTTTTTAAACTTTTCTTTCTTTCTTAGGGCCGATATGACTGAATATCCAAGTGATCTTGCTCTTCAGCGTGATGCCTTCCCAAATTCTCAACCAACCAGGAGACTCCACTTTTAGCAGAGCCAATCACAGGATTCCCCCTTTTTTTTTTTCTTCTTCTTTTTTTGCCACCGACCCGAATCAGGAGCTCCCATCTCCGCCAGCCAACCATCGCCCCGGCGCGACTTTCTAGCTCCAAGGTCCCCCCCACAACACAAGACGTCGACCGAGTCCTCCCCTGCTTCTCCTGGTAGCCTGACGTGCATCTTATTCTTCTCCGTACGGTTCCTGCTGTAAGTCCCTCCTCTTTATCGTCCCTTCCCAAAAGCAACTTTGGTCCTAGATCTCTTCCCCGGGGCCGGTCGTCCTAGCTCACACTGATGTCCCAGCCCTCATCTACTTGGAAAAAAAAGAGAGTCCTAGATCACGACATCTGTAACTCTACCACTGTCAACTGACTCGACCTGTTGCCCAGTCTCTCTCTCTCTCTCTCTCTCTCTCTCTCTCTCTCTCTCTCTCTCTCTCTCTCTCTCTCTCTCTCTCTCTCAGCTTACGATCCACAAGCTCGTACATATCATCTCAGCTCACTCCACGATCACTGTGATCATGGCTCAGTCTACCTCTTTATCTCAGCTTCCCTTCCTCTCAGCTCACTCTGCGTGTGATCACAGCTCAGCTTCCCTATTATCTCAGCTTCCATTCCTCTCAGCTTACTCTGCTTGTGATCACAGCTCAGCTTCCCTATTATCTCAGCTTCCATTCCTGCGATCACAGCTCTCTCTCCCTGCCTGTGACACTCCACCTCTCAGCCTTTGATCTCGTACGTGCGTCCTCAGTTCATCTTGTCTGTCATGACCATAATAACCCCAAATATGTTTTCCAAGCTTGACGGAACGACCCTTGAGCACGACAGTACGACCCTTGAGCACGACAGTACGACCCTTGAGCACGACAATACTACCCTTAAGCACGACGGTACGGTCCTTGAGCACGACAGGACTATCCTTCGTCGTGCTCAAGGATCGTACCGTCGTGCTCAAGGATCGTACTGTCGAGCTCAAGGATCGTACCGTCTTGTTCAAGGATCGTACCGTCGTGCTCAAGGATCGTACCGTCGTCGTCAAGGATCGTACCGCCGTGCTCAAGGATCGTACTGTTGAGCTCAAGGATCGTACCGTTGTAGTCAAGGATCGTACAGTCGTGCTCAAGGATCGTACCGTCGTGCTCAAGGGTCGTACCGTCGTGCTCAAGAATCGTACCGTCGTGCTCAAGGATCGTACCGTCGTGGTCAAAGGGTTCACTGTGTTCCCATCTCTTCCTGTCTGTCTTTCTCCTGAACCTTCTGTCTCCCGACCATAATCTAATTTTACAAATGACACAAACTCCTTAACCGTTTCTTGTTGTGGAAAAGCTCCAAGTGTTCCTTGTTGTGTTGGAACTTTTAGTTATTGGTAAGGCTAAAAGTTTCTTGCTGTGGTGAGGCTTTCAATTTTCTTGTGGTAAAGCTTTTAAATGTTTCTTGTGATTAATCTGTGATATTGCTCGCTGTGGTAAATGTGAACTATTGTTTGTTAGGACAGTGCTAAACTGTTCCTTGCTGTGGTGAAGGTAAATTGTGCTTTGCTGTGGTAAAGCTACCCTATCTTGCTGTGGTAGTGGTAAAGATAAACTGTATCTTGCTGCGGTAAACCTAAACTGTTCTTTGCTGTGATAAAACTGAAAGTTCCTTGATGTGGCAAAGCTAAACTGTTCTCTGCTGTGGTAAACTCCCTTACTGTGGTACACCTAAAATGTCCCTTGCTGTGGTAAAACTAAACTGTTCTTTGCTGTGATAAAACTGAAACTTCCTTGATGTGGCAAAGCTAAACTGTTCCCTGATGTGGTAAACTCCCTTACTGTGGTACACCTAAAATGTCCCTTGCTGTGGTAAACCTAAAATGTTCTTTGCTGTGATAAAACTGAAAGTTCCTTGATGTGGCAAAGCTAAACTGTACCCTGATGTGATAAAACTCCCTTACTGTGGTACACCTAAAATGTCCCTTGCTGTGGTAAAGCGTCTTATCGCGAAAGAGAACATACGTCAAACCTTTCTGAAAAACAAAAATCAGATCATAGGAGACGAAACTGCACGACCCGTTCCTTCAAACTTCGACTCATAAATCTTTTACTTATTACTAAAGCAAAACGTCTCTTGGCGACTGTGGACTGAGCTTCAAGTGGTACGAACGAACCCAGAGTCCACACTCAACACCCAAGGCAATTTCCACACGTGAAGTCAAGACTAATATTACGAAAATGTGATTAAAAAAAAAAACAGGGTAAGGGGAAGGTATGTGTACGAAGCTATTGCAATCCTTTATGAGAAACAATTGCCTCCTAGATTTCAATTTTCTTTTTCCTGTTGAAAAGGCTCCAGTCACGAACTGAAGTCCACATCAAGGCCGGGCCTTGATTGAAGTATAGAGAGATAGAATGACGAAGGGGGGGGGGGGGGGGGGGGGGGGGAAGACAAGGGAAAGAATTTACGAATTTAGGAGGAAGTGAGGAGAACTTTAGTCTTTTAGATTCAAAAGTTACTACGGTAAATCTCTCGTGCGTTCCAGCAAGGAGTGATATACAGTTTCTGCATGTATCAACCTCGCTATGACCATAGACTTCGCCACTACATCACTACATACGTGGCCCTTGTTACGTCCACACTGCACGATCACTCCTACATACGAGAGTACCTCAGGCTTTTGAAATTGAGGGGAAAACTTATCAAAAGTCTTGTCACTTCATGTGTCCAATGAAAGACGAAAACCACCACCACGCCAAGGACAACCGAGAGACCAGAACTCGTGCTGCGAAAAACCCCAACGGGTGTGACGGACGAGTAAGAGCCAGCCCGACGGATGTGACGGACGAGTAACAACCAGCCCGACGGATGTGACAGACGAGTAACAACCAGCCCGACGGATGTGACAGACGAGTTAGAGCCAGCCCGACGGACGTGACAGACGAGTAAGAGCCAGCCCGACGGACGTGACAGACGAGTAAGAGCCAGCCCGACGGACGTGACAGACGAGTAAGAGCCAGCCCGATGGACGTGACAGACGAATAAGAACCAGCCCGACGGACGTGACAGACGAGTAAGAACCAGCCCGACGGACGTGACAGACGAGTAAGAGCCAGTCCGACGGATGTGACAGACGAGTAAGAACCAGCCCGACGGACGTGACAGACGAGGAAGAGCCAGCCCGACGGACGTGACAGACGAGGAAGAGCCAGTTCGTCACTTTCAGGAACATAAAACAAAACTTATATTTGGCATGAAAAAGGAATTTCCTGCTATGATGAGTTACATAGATACACGGGCCACATAGGTGCTCAAGGTCGTTGCCGTGCTAAAAGGTGTATATGGTCGTGCTAAAGATGTCCTGTCGTGCTCAAGGGGCGTCCTGTCGTGTTTAAGGGGCGTCCTGTCGTGCTCAAGGGGCGTCCTCTCGTGCTCAAGGGGCGTCCTGTCGTGCTCAAGGGGCGTCCTCTCGTGCTCAAGGGGCGTACTGTCGTGCTCAAGGGGCGTCCTGTCGTGCTCAAGGGGCGTCCTGTCGTGCTCAAGGGGCGTCCTCTCGTGCTCAAGGGGCGTACTGTCGTGCTCATGGGGCGTCCTGTCGTGTTCAAGGGGCGTCCTGTCGTGTTCAAGGGGCGTCCTGTCGTGCTCAAGGGGCGTCCTGTCGTGTTCAAGGGGCGTACTGTCGTGTTCAAGGGGCGTACTGTCGTGCTCAAGGGGCGTCCTGTCGTGTTCAAGGGGCGTCCTGTCGTGTTCAAGGGACGTCCCGTCGTGCTCAAGGGGCGTCCTGTCGTGTTCAAGGGGCGTACTGTCGTGCTCAAGGGGCGTACTGTCGTGCTCAAGGGGTGGGGGGGGGGGACTGTCGTGCTCAAGGGGCGCCTTATCTAACATTATGCATTTCTTCTGTAGGGGTATGGAGTCTTAACTACACTCATGGGGCACCCATCTCTTGAACTTAACTACACTCGTGGGGCACCCATCTCTTGATCTTAACTACACTCATGGGGCACCCATCTCTTGATCTTAACTACACTTATGGGACACCCATCTCTTGAACTTAACTACACTCATGGGGCACCCATCTCTTGATCTTAACTACACTCATGGGGCACCCATCTCTTGATCTTAACTACACTCATGGGACACCCATCTCTTGATCTTAACTACACTCATGGGGCACCCATCTCTTGATCTTAACTACACTCATGGGGCACCCATCTCTTGAACTTAACTACACTCATGGGGCACCCATCTCTTGATCTTAACTACACTCATGGGGCACCCATCTCTTGATCTTAACTACACTCATGGGGCACCCATCTCTTGATCTTAACTACACTCATGGGGCACCCATCTCTTGATCTTAACTACACTCGTGGGGCACCCATCTCTTGAACTTAACTACACTCATGGGGCACCCATCTCTTGATCTTAACTACACTCATGGGACACCCATCTCTTGAACTTAACTACACTCATGGGGCACCCATCTCGTGATCTTAACTACACTCATGGGACACCCATCTCTTGAACTTTTATCATGCAATCCTCCAAGCTTCTACACATACGGTCCACATTCACAATTTCATCACCCAGATTAAATCCAATCATCCAGTACGCTTATACTACAAAAGCACTTCCCTACATCGAACATCATGAATTCCATTCAATTCCAACATCTAACATCATGAATTCCATTTAATTCCAACATTTAACATCATGAATTCCATTTAATTCCAACATCTAACATCATGAATTCCATTCAATTCCAACATCTAACATCATTTAATTCCAGTCATCCAGTATTCTCATACTACAAAAGTACTTCCCAACATCTAACATCATTTAATTCCCTTTAATCCTAATTCCATTTAATTCTAAATGTACTGTCATGGCTCTTTGGTTGTTCTGTCTTACCAAAGGCTTTACGTAGTAGACAAACCGACCTCTTCTTTTTTCTAAGTTATCACAACTCCCTCCCTCCACCTGACCATGACACGACCCCCACACTCCCTCTCTGTATTCTGACACTGAGGTGACCAGTGACTGACAGTGTTGACATATCTCCAACCACAAAGTTTAGATTTTGACAGACGTGGCATATAAACGCAGGTGACATTAAAAACATATTGAAGGAACAGCAGGTGTTTGGGAATATACCGTGTATATTATATATATATATATATATATATATATATATATATATATATATATATATATATATATATACACTGACGTACCTGGGAGAGACCTCACAAACATAAAGCAAAAACTAATCCAAAAACAGCACTCCTGGACTATGGGCATCTTCACAAATACACCTGTGTACACACACGTCTCCTCGGCATACAGAAAAGTATATGCAAATTACAACGAAGTGCTGTGGCCATCACAAGTGGGTATAACAACAACCTTTCCACAACGGAGTTTGTAATCTGAGACACTATCTACTTCAGAGGGAACTCTACGTAATCTACATCATCAAGGGATATAACGTCAAAACATGCCAATGGATACAAAATAATCATTGATAAGGAGACATTCAAAACGCTTATTCAAGCAGGTCATTCATTAATGGAGTCATACAAATATGCCATACATCCACCTATTCAGACAGTTCCCACGTCATTCAAATGCATCATCCACTATCTTACAATACTCATACACACACACACACACACACACAACTTGTATTACAGACCCACTCACAGACCCTTGTCTCGCCATTCATACATTTCTGTACCATACCTCCACCTGTATCATACATCCCACTCACAGACCCTTGTCTCGCCATTCATACACTTCTGTACCATACCTCCACCTGTATCATACATCCCACTCACAGACCCTTGTCTCGCCATTCATACATTTCTGTACCATACCTCCACCTGTATCATACATCCCACTCACAGTCCCTTGTCTCGCCATTCATACATTTCTGTACCATACCTCCACCTGTATCATACATCCAGTCATACACATGATTCGGATTCATAACACAGTCTCACTCACCATCTCATCATTTCACGTATTTGTGGATATGATCGGCGCTCTGAGAGGAGGCGAAAGGTTACGCCACTCACGCGCTCTGCATATCCGCTGTGCCACTTGAATATTCTGTCATGTGTTCGATCCCGGAATATTCTGAAGGCTACGGCCGAACGGGGCATCGGAATATCCAGGCTCTGTTCTGGTGACACGTAAATATCCACCTTACGTTACGGCTGCACCACTATAGACCCAAGTTACTGTGGCGCCCAATATACTCACACTCCGGGTTACATTCTACTGGTTCCAGAAGTTTTCCGGGTTACATTCAGAGGTAACGGGATATTCGGATTACCTTCTACTGTTCTCACAAATCTCCGGATTACATTATCGACATTACAATAGGAAGTGTAACACGGTTATGGTCCCAGAAAACTACGAATTATGTATATTGTCAAAGTAACAATAAAACATTTTACATTCTGACGGCATCAGAATATTCCATAGTTTTAACACAGAAATATTCAGGGTATCATAATGATGACCCCCCCAGTATATTATGCGTTAAATATGATCAGGATATTCTAGAATATCATGGATAGGTAACCCAGAATATCGCCGGCTATGCTGTGGTGGTATTCGAGTATTCTGTTGCGCTCTTCAGACAACGGAATATCCAAAAAAATCAAAATAGTTTTACTTAATATCTAACCTATCTCAAATCTGAGGATCTGATAGGGTAATATAAACCAATTAGTCCCTAATATTGACCAATTAGACCCCGAACACTACCATTTATCTACCCTTAAAAACACTGCTAGCATAAGCTGAGGTAAAGCTTGCTTTTCAAGCTTAAAATTACCTCTTAGTATGATCCGCAAACACTGCATATACTTCTTCTGTAGCCCCAACAGCAGTATTAAGTCACCTTGTACTCGAAGACTTAAAAAAAGTCTTCTAAATCAAGGAATCAAACCCTAACAAACCACAGCCATTTAACCCACAATAAAATCTTCCGTTTCTCCTGGCATATTCCAAGAGCCACAGAGGGATTGATTGCCTGACTGACCGTCTGGCCCTGCAACTTAAGCCCTCCGACCATCACCGTTGCAAGATGGCATCATCACCAACACGGATGGCGGTATGGCTCCTCACAGTCAGCATACCTTCCCTGCAAGCAGGCCTACCCAACGCCCCAGGTACATGTAAAAGCCAGCCACTTGGGTCTACGACCGACTTATGTTAATGACTCGTTCACGCAAGTTAAGATGGGGTAGAAGGGAGTAAAGTCCCCTCATCCCAAAAAGGCACCTTAACATTGCGTTGATGATGTCCCTCTTGAGATGACCTTTCTTAAAATCAAAACGAGTCAATTAGGCTTGTGATTACAGTGATGACTATCGGACGACTTTACCAGGTGAAGGAGGGGAGGTGCAGATGGAGGCGGGGGAGGCTGTGGAGGCTGTGTTGCGAGCTGCCTCATTACCACAATGCTCACACATCCTCATCACTGACGACAACCCACAACGCACCCTACACCAGGTGATGTCTATATAAGTATACCCTGCAAGGTGAGACCCTTAACCCATCTGTGATATGTTAGGATGATGTTAATCTGATTTCCTTTTGATCTATTACAATGTCGACTCTACACACACTCACACACGTATGGGGTCTCTGTGGTGTAGTGGGTTAGCGTCACAGACCCGGGCTCGAGTTCGAGCGGGCTCGAATCCTGTGCATGGCAGGTGACCCACACCCCCCAACCAAGGTGTTCATCCTCCCCTAGAAATTGGTTAATGGTGTGTGTGTGTGTATGTGAGATAGATAATTCTAATTTTCATCTTTAAAAACTAATTCCCCCAATTTTACAGAAACTTGGAGCTCTGGGAGGCTCCTGGGGACTCACCGTATTCGAGGTAGCAATGGATCCCCGGGACTCGAACTCCACCAAGACACACCTCTCCAGGATAGTCCGCCACGCACGCCGGGTACGGTTACTCAAATGATGACCATGAGATGGTGTCATATGTTCGATACATCTTTTTTTCCCTCTATATTCTCGGCTCTGTTCATAGGCGAAAGTCCCAATCGAGGCTGTGTGTGTGTGTGTGTGTGTGTGTGTGTGTGTGTGTGTGTGTGCGTTAACCCAATCCCATTATACAGCAGGGTATTCATGCTTTTCCAAAAGGTCACTGTTGTTACAGTTCATCCGCGAACCCTTCAGCACGACGATATGACCCTTGAGCACGATGGCTTAACTTTTGACCTATGGATGAGGTCAAAGGTTAAGACTACCAAGGGTCGCTCGCGCTCCAGATGGTTTAAAATAAGACGTCTTCCGTCTGCAGTGTCCATGACTCGCATGCCCTTCCTGTGCCCCTAGCTACGCCTGCTGGCGCGGTGCCTGACGGTGGTGGTCGCGAGCGACGACCCGGCCTTCTTCGCCGCCTTCGCCGAATCGTCGGACACCGGCCGCCTGGTGGTGTGGACCACAAGGCTCCTCGCCGTCACAGGAGGCAGCGTAATGGCCTCGGATGTCAAGCAGCTCCTGCGCCAGCACTGGACACTCTCCATGATGAACGCGATGTTCCTTGTCCTCTCCGCCACGCCAGGGGGTGTCAGGTGAGCTGAAGGGGCTCTGGTTATATAGCCTGTCTGTTCGAGAGGGCTCCTTCCAAAGGGCTCTTGAAGACACTGGCGAAATAGAGGGGAAATTGCTTATAAAACACGGAGTAAAGTCGTCTTTACCCCCTGTGAAACACTACACTGCACCTCCTTGCATTTATCTAGCCTAGTGGTCGGTGTCTTTAACGAAGTGTAACACAGTCTCACTAAGCAGGATCCAGGGTTCGACCTCTTGGCCTTGCCAACGCGGGTCATCCACCCTTCCTTCCTCCCTCTCTCTCTCTGGTACAGGTGTGGGGTGTACACACACCTGCCCTACAGCCCTGTGGGAGCCCAGGTCGTACGGCTGGCCTCCTGGACGCCTGCGCGAGGACTGGTTCTCAACGCCCGCCACAAACTCTTCCCGGATAAGTACGACAAGTAAGTACGACCGCCAGTTCCAGATGCCCAAGTGGTAATGGATGTGCTGAATGACCTTGGAGAGGCGGTGGAGGTTCTGTATAATGGCAAATGGCTCAACAAATTACGAAAGACGAGGGTAAATAAATACCTCACTGGAAGAGCGACCACAAAGGCATCCACGGGGAAAGGGTCGTCTTAGAAGATAAACAAATATCTACAAATACCTGTAAGATAAACAAGATCTATATCTCCTATACACTAGAGATCTTATTCCCAGTCTCCCTCAGCATCTTAACGCATGACGTCATTCGCACCTGCAGCTTCCACGGGTCGCCTCTCAACATGACCGTGTTCCCCTTCTCACCGTACTGGATGGACGTGGAACGCTCGGATTCGACAGGAGGCGCCACCACCATGACACGCACGGGCCGAGACTACACCATCTTGGAGACTGTAGCAGCGGCTTTGAACTTCACCATCAACATTCTACCTTATGGGGTGTGGGACGAGGTGCGTGAACTACTGGGGGTCGGTCGGTCATTCGGGCCTAACGAGGGCCAGGTTCGTTAAAAGGGGAGGGGAAGTTGGGGATGTCCCTTTGGAACTACATAAACGAACGGTCGAAAATCCTCGCAAAAGCTTTCTTCGGGTGTGGAGAATAGGAGACGTGAGAATGAGAAGAGAAATACATGTGTACTGTAATGGAATCATTGTTCTCATGAATCATAATCACATTAACGTTATCAACTTGCAGGTAATGTCTTAAAACATTACATTACCGTAATTACCTTATGTCTTGAAGCATTACATTAACGTAATTACCTTACAGGAAACGCCTTAAAGCATTACATTAACGCAATTACCTTAAAGGTGTCTTAAAACATTACATTAAGGTAATCACCTTACAGGTAACGGTCTTAAGACATCTCATTAACGTAATTACCTTAAAGATGACATCTTACAACGTTACATTAAGGTAATTACCTTAAAGGTAACGTCTTACATTACATTACATTAAGGTAATTAATTACCTTCCAGGTGATGTTCAGGCTGGAGCAGCGCGTGGCGCTCCTCTCTCCCATCAAGCTGGCCATCATGCCCCACCTGCTGGAGATCTACGACTTCACCTTCCTCATAGAACCCGCCACCCTGGGCTTCAGCATGGCCAAGCCCACGCTCAAGCCCCGATGGCAGAGCCTCTACTACCCGCTCAAGGACGAGGTCTGGGCCTCCATCCTAGCCGCCTTACTCCTCGTCCCCATTGTTCTCCTTCTTGTAAGTCGTTTCACTTGTCCTAAACGCCACGACTCGTACACCTCTCGTTGGTTTTATAAGGCTGTTCGTATAAGGACGATATAGGAACTCTCGGTCAAAGGTTCCTCAACCGATAATGAGCAAATGAGTCACCGCGTGGCTTTATAAATAAAGCAGTCGACCCAGGCCGGCGTGGGTCATTTTCGACCCCGGAGGAACTGGCGAAGGCCAGTTCTTCCGAGACAGAATGACGTTGTCTTCGAGTTCTGATACACGTCTCACTTTATGAAACACTACCATCACTTCGCAGGGAACACGTGTCTAATTAATGACTCCTCCTCGACGTATTCCTTGCAGGTGAGCTACGCCGGTGAGCAGTGGGTCCCCACAGACCGGAGGCTCGGGGCGTGGCCTGTGGCTGAGGTGGTGTTGGGGTCCATGCTGGCGCAGACCATCCCGACGCGGCTCCCGGGGTCCACCTCGACCCGGTTGCTCGTGGCGACGTGGCTGGTCTTCGCCTTCATCGTCGGCAAGGCCTATAGAGGCAACCTCACCGCCTTTCTCACGGTGCCCAAGTACCCAGCCCGGCCGGAGACGCTGAAGCAGCTCATTGCAACAGGAGCACTGTAAGTTCACTACATCATCCACCTACCTTATCAATCTTCCACTCCCTTCCGGATTTTGATGCGGGGTGGGGAACACACATACACACAAGTCACTAGAGGCCATATCATGAATCTTTAAGCCTGAAAAACTTCTTCAATAAAGGTGAAAAGACATCAATATCAATGTACGTAATACGACTGATGACGTGGTTCACGCACATGGCATGCATAACCTTAAGAATGTTCATGAGACAGGAGCACCTCCACGGGCGTCAAACTCCCTCCCCCGTAGAGTACAAACAGCTAATTACAGGTCCAAAGATAACGTTTTGGAGAGAGATGGGAGGACGAGAGTGTACAGCGCTTCTTGACAGGGGCGGTGTAGGAGAGACTGGCAATGTTCTTGCGTGTCCTATTCAAAAACCTTTTCTATGGGTCGTAAGTTACTTAATATCGCTCCCACACACACACACACACCCTCCGCTAATGCTCCTCCTCTCATGCTCCCACACCCAGCATGACAATGCCCCCAGACCTGGTGGACTTCTACAACAGCTTCAAGAAGTCGGATTCGATCGACTACAAAACCCTTACTGAGCGATCGGAGTTCGTCCCTTCGTTTGAAGTCGGGATGCGGGAGGCCATCGAGAACAAGTGGGTCAACCCCCCTAAAAAATATATAGCTTCGTGTTTCCAGTGTTTTACCACCAAAAGTCTTTGGTCACCTTGGAGCATTAATATCACTGTCTAATGAATCTAATGAATATGTTAACGATTACAAACACACACCTTCCAGTAATCATGCATGTGTAATTACTTAGCTTGAGTTTACAAGTGAAATAACATTCTTCAGCATTAGTTTACAAGATCAAGAAGTACTAGTTAGCCTTAGTTTACTCGACGTAAAGTATTCCTTAACTTTACATCATAAAAAGTATCCTCTACCTTCAGTTAACATGTTAACAAGTACTCTTGCTCGGCGAGCACCAGAGCTGAAGGTGATTAGGGAGGAGTCTAGAAAAGGTTTTGTGAATGTCAGGTGTTCCGTGCTGTTCGCAGTAAGGCGTACGTCTACGAACGTCTGTTCATGGAGCTGATGATCACGGAACACTTCACGAACGGCGACGGGTCCACGCCGCTGTACGTGGCCAGGCAAAACATAATGCCTGGTTACTGTGGCTGGCCGCTCGCCAAGGACGCCCCGTTCAAGGAGAACCTCGACCGATACATTATGGCCTTCCATGGGGTACGTGGCCCGTGGTCTTGTGCATCATGACCTTCCAAAGGGGACGTGGCTTGTGGCCTGGTGCATGGCCTTCAATGAGGTATGTGACCTGTGACCGAGTGCATGAGCATCATGGGGTACGTGACCTGTATGTAAAACCTGCACATGACAACCAACAAGGCATGCGACCCGTGACCTGGTACATGACCATCCATGAGGTACGTGAAAAACGCATTAAATACACCATAACACCCCCTGGAAAATACAGCTACAACATTGCTGTATTCAGCAACGTATCTACCATCATGCATTATACAACATTCTGTATTGCGAGGTATGAATGTGGCTTATCACGTTCTGCAGCTAAGAATACAATGACTTTCCCCCGTTACTACAAGGGGTGTCTGTGGCTTGAAAGACACTTCGTCTTCCAGGCTCATGACGTATCCTGAAAGTAACGCACGAGAGGCGTGGTTTATTTGGCTAACAGGTGTGCTGTATCCCTCAAAGGTGGCACATGAAGTCATCCATATTCTGTTACGGTAAACCATCTCTGGCTCCCGATGCTTACTTACATGAAAGTAACGTAAATACGATATCAAATGATGTGCGGCTGACTCTCCTTTTTTTTTGCACAGGCTGAACATAACATTACAGAAGGAACAGCATCCAAAAACAGGAGTGTCGCTCTCGAACGAAAGTGGGAAACTATTCTTTTATCCATTACGAGCAAAATATATATGAGCGAGTGTGTGTGTGTGTTATCATTTCTCTGAATTATCACTAGCCTTAAAGAATAAATGTTCAGACTTTATATATATATATATATATGGAAATCAATGGTAAGATTTACTTAACTTTAAGAATAACCTACTAACTTCAGGCTGGGCTGATTGGTAAATGGACGAAGGATATCCTGAAGACGTCCCGCAAGGAGAGCCTAGCGAAGCAACGGATGAGGATGGACCAAGGGGGCTTCCGTAGCGCCGAGGTGGTGCAGACTGGAGGAGGTGGAGGAGGAGGAGTCATTACGGCACTCACGATCATCCACATGCAAGGGCCTCTATTCCTCCTGGTCATTGGCCAGCTACTCTCCACGGCAGCGATGGTCCTCGAGGTCTCTGTGGTGTGGTGGGCGAGACCCAGGAGCCGAGCAGGACCTGTCGCCCCCCAGCTGTAATAACCCACAGGCAGTCTTTCTTCTTCTTCCGCACACAACGGGCGTTATCTCAAACATGACCCTGGACGTAACTATACGTTCGTTATCATCTGCTATATCTCCCCACTACCGCCTATATCTCTCTCCTGAACGACTCAACCGACACGTAGAATCTCCTACGAGATTCTGACGTAAAATATCCTACGAGATCCTGCCTTGCGAAATATACGATCACAACCGCCGCCAAGACCCTCGACTTCTCAACAGCAATTACTACACACAGTTGATTACTCACTCAAGTCACGGAGGCTTCTCAAGCGAAGCGTTTAAAACAAACCACTTCAGGAAGGTAGCGAGATATCCAGAGGGTAACACACACACACACACACCAACGCCACTCTTCAACCCATCAACATACACACTCACCCATGTACGCAAGACGGAAGTACCTCTCGCTCCTCTGTACACTGTAAGCTTTGCACCCACACACCGTGAACAGGACGCAAACGCGACCTGCACCTCAGCACACTAAGGCGAGTGAAACACTACCACAGCACCCAACTGGGAACCTATGCGGCTGAAAAGGCCATTCAACCCCATCTCACAAACTGCTCGTTTGACTGTACGGATCAACATGTTCTTTTTATCCCCTTCAAGGCCCTCCTGGATGTCTATCCTCAGTAAAAATTCTTGAAATGGTGGCTTCATACCTTTTCCCCCACTCACTATAAGGCTTTTTCTTCTTTAATATACGATTCTGTTCATTGTTATGAATATCAATAAAGTCCTTGTGAATATGCTGTCGACATATATACTCAACCTTAGTCCCACTGCCGTGAGCTACCATGCCTCGTAGGTATACACCTCAACATTCACTTTGAAGGCAATAGGAGAAATATACATCGACATGGGCAATTGGGGAGCGTGGAAAATAAAAGTTACCATCGGTGAGACACAGGTGTAAACATGGGGTAATTAACAGCATGAGAGACAAGTACTGACATGAGTTATTATGGGATGATAATCATGAGTCGACATGAGTAATTATGGGCACGAGAAACCAGCGCAGAATTGGGTAATTAAGGGCATGATAATTATGAGTCGACATGGGTAATCAACGGCATGAGTAACATGGATAATTAAGGTCATACAAAAACAAGTACTGACATGGGTAATTATTGGGATGATAATCATTAGTCGATATTGGTCATCAAGGGTATTAGAGACAAGTGGGTAATTATGGACATTAAGTGTAATCAAGGACACTAGAAACTGGTGTCGACTTGGGTAATTAAGCACGAAATAAAAAAAAAACTTGACATGGGTAATTAAGGTTACTGATGAAACGGTTAGCCCCATTGACCATGAGGGTGGTTCGAACGCTACCTCGTTAACGCGGGAAATGACGAATAGGGAGAAAAAAAATTATATATACATATACAGCATTATTAACACTGATTTGATCAGAGTTCAATAATTTTTCCCATAAAGACGACGCGCCAACAGGCTGAGTATTCTGAATGGCTATAAATATAACAATCCATATACATTCAACTGTATAAAACAAGCGGTTTCTATTACCCATTATTATGTGTCTGTGTTCATACACTAAACAGCACAAAGAACTTAATGTGGGTAAATATCTTTCTTATATTCCTATTCAGATCATGTTTGAGGTCATCAATGTGCATGACCCTATATAGTCCCACATACAACACGCTGTACCCTGCTTTATACACCCCATGCAAATGGAAATAGATTTAAAGATAAGAAAACGGAAACTCTCAAGAATTCTCTGCAGCACCGAGAATTGTACCATTCGTTTCATAAAACGCTATATAAGTTCTATATATGATTCATCTGTTGTTAAGAAATGAGAAACACTCAAATCCCACAAATATTCATTTAAGTCTTAACCTCCATCTACTTTACGCGATAGCAGGGAAGTATGCCTTGATATGTACAAATGTCACACACACACACACACACACACACACACACACACAATGAGCAAGACCCAAACGGATCTGACCAATCCCCGGGCATTTACCTGACCCACGCAGCCAATCACGTTGAGCTTGCGTCTGCGCATGACTACATACTGTAATATACTCCAATATGTTCACATACCGATGGCACTACAGCTTACCATTCTGTCGTTGGTAAGTACTCATCACTGGCCATAATTTCCACACCCGTCACTCTCTGCTGAAGTCGAAAAGTAGGGAGGCGTTGAGTTCCAAGTATCGCTAAAACTCTTCAACTCTTCATTCAATACTTCTTTTTTTTTCCCCCAGTACGCTTAATACCTATTGAAAATATAGTTCGTTACATGTACTGGGTAATTAGTACAGTATAATCTAGAAAATAATATTCTATTTTCTATTTCTCTGATATGATACAGAGGTGGGTTGCTCTCAAACAAATGCAAATGACATCTGTCTACTGTTTGACTACATCAACATTTGGTCCTCATTTACAATCTTGATGTAAAAAAAGAAAAAAATCCCATCGTAAGTTTCCGTATTAACCCACATCATCACTTCATCTTCATTTACACTGCTTGACGTAAAAAAAGTCCCATCATATGTTTCCGTATTAACCCACATCATCACTTCATTCTCATTTACACACCTTAATGTAAAAAAAAAGTCCGATCATATGTTTCCGTATTAACCCACATCATCACTTCATCTTCATTTACACTGCTTGATGTAAAAAAAAAAAAAAAAAAGTCCATCATTAAGGTTCCTTATTCATATATTGTTCAAAATATACCTGCTCTAATGAAGCTAGTATGGTGCACCATAAACCTATATAAACATATATACATACATACATACGATGTAAAAACTTTACATCATAATTACACAGATAAAAACTAACGTTATCATTACAGGAAACAATGACCTATGTACTCTCTACGTAACTGTACCGACAAGTTATTCATGAAAATGTCATGTCTGTCAGCTACATCAATCCCTCTTTCACTGCTCTTCGCTTACAGTCTAAGCCAAGCAGCACGGCGGTCCGATTTTCAAATAACATTTACCGTGTTCAAAAGTTTACTCCCTCCATAATGAAACGTGCCCGTAGGCTCTATTTTATTTTATATTCAAGAGTTTCTAGTAAATTCCCGCGAGCCGCATTCTGAGCGTTGTTTTCGGACACAAAGGGGAAACCATTCTAACTGCCTCAATAGTGGCAGGATGTGTGATTAACGCCCAGTTTCCTCCATCAACAGATCTGCCAACTCGGTGAAAGATGAGGGTGGAGACAGACACGCTGCTGACACTCATGGCGGCATTTCATTTCCCTACGTGTTTCGCAAGTGTACTACCTACACCCTCACGTTAGTACACAACACTATAACGTTTCGCAAGTGTACTACCTACACCCCCACGTTAGTACACAACACTATAACGTTTCGCAAGTGTACTACCTACACCCTCACGTTAGTACACAACACTATAACGTTTCGCAAGTGTACTACCTACACCCCCACGTTAGTACACAACACTATAACGTTTCGCAAGTGTACTACCTACACCCTCACGTTAGTGTACACTATAGCATTTCGCAAGTGTACTTCCTACATCCTCACGTTAGTACACAACACTATCACTATAACGTTTCGCAAGTGTACTACCTACACCCCCACGTTAGTACACAACACTATAACGTTTCGCAAGTGTACTACCTACACCCTCACGTTAGTGTACACTATAGCATTTCGCAAGTGTACTTCCTACACCCTCACGTTAGTACACAACACTATAACGTTTCGCAAGTGTACTACCTACAACCTCACGTATAAATGCATCAATTGGCAAAAGGAAAAATAATGCTAACATGTACCTCTAGCAGTTTAAAAATAGTAATATTGACAAATGTCACTTCCTGCCAGTAAAAAAGCACTCATGTTATTAACTAAGCACTCATGTTATTAACTAAGAACTCATGTTATCAATTAGTCTATCACAATTATAGTCTGCGTACGAGTTCACTTCATATGAACTTAGAATATAGCAACGCGCCATCTCATGGCTATGGACATTCATCGCTTTGATCCCTCTCGATACCACACAAGAACAGGAGTCACTAAAAAGAAATGGGACCCCACAAGTGAACCATCACATTAATTGTATTCTATGTATGAAAAAAAAAAAAAACATACCAGTGTCTTATGAACCATTTTTCGAGAATTTCAATGAATGATGCGATTCGAAAGTGATATATGTCGTTGTATCCAAAGATACTAGAAAATACTGTATGTAATCGTACTTTAAAGCTATCATAAGTTTTATCAGAATCACATTCGTAAAGATCACAGTTCAATAATTGGGTTCATCACATGAAAGCTGTAATTCTTGGGGAAAAAATATATCACCTATAACCTACTGGTACCTCATTCACTCACACTACATCAATTGTTGATGGTGTAACTCAGTATGAATTAATCTTGAAAATTTTGATGTCTGTAAAAGTTACCCCTTCCGTTCTCTACTTGTAGTCAACTCATTTTCTACAGATTATACAGGGATGACTTAACTTTAGTCACTCAACACTGAAACCTTAAATTCCCAGCTAACCCTCAAGGGTTTAACACAGGCACGCAACGACAGTTCTGTATTCAGCTAATGGAGAATGAAGGTGTTAACGAATGACGCAATAGCACAGTGAAAGAACATTACCAAATGCTCAAATGACCACGAAAACATGTGAATCTAGTTAGATATGTCGTAAACATCAGGGCCCCAAGGGTAGCACTATTAGTAAAATTACGTTACTTTTAAACTTTAAGTTATTTCCTCAAGTAAACCACTCCTCATTTTAAAACTTGTATTCATACTTATCCGATTCACATCCTTTTTTTATCGCTGCGAATAGGGGTCTGTAAGCATAGTGCAACAATCGTAATTCGGTTGGATAACTAAATATTCTCACTTCACGTAGTAATTTCACCCTCCAGACTGGTCTATTTCACTGCATGACACAGTACCTCACTAACAGAGACTGACTGAATCATCACATACCTAATAGTCTACAATATTGTAATTCGTTTATACACGGAGTACTTAAGAAAACGCGACCCTTAATAAACATTGTAAAAGTGCTTAATAATAACATGTATTAAGTAGCCGGGGTACATTATAGAGTAAAAATCTACTTTGGCTCCGCATAGAACCTAACTTCGGTGATGGGAAGTTGTGGAGTGTATCAAGGTAAAGAAAGACAAGCTAAAATAAGGTAATTTTTGTTTTGTATGGGTTAGGTTAGGTTAGACGAATGTAATGTTGATAAATTTCCACTGTCATCGGCTATTGGTAACCCATTTACGGAAGTTATTATATTTTTCAATTTACGTACGATATCTTTTTTTTTTTTTCAAGCCTACTGACACGAATCAATTCTAGCCCTAAATATTGTGTATTACCCGCAAAGCATAATAATCATAACTGTCGACTTTTATCTAAAACTCCAGCCAATAACGGTGCATCTTCAAACACGTCAATGCTCCAAAGACATATACCAGTCTAGGTAAAAGGTTTAATGATTAATTCTGCATCGAAAAATTCCTCAACATGGAATGGAGGCAAAACATGCGATACATAAGAAAAACCTGATCACATTCACTTGAGCACATTATATATCAAACTATTGAATATATAATAATGTGAAAATTTGACACGACTTATTCGAATTACGATTTTCTGACAGTTTTAAAGCTTAGGTATATCTTTCCTGGGACACTTTCCTAATCTTAGAAAGCTAAGAAATCCATGTTATTTTGAGAGCAAAGCAGTAGTTATTAAAAAAAAAAAAAAAAAGGCACCTCAGTCTCTCCAATTCACAAAACAGCCATGAAGTCTGAGATTATCAACTGTCTGTCCTCTTTGCACTAATACATCTCTCGATTGCCAACCTAGGTTACAAGAGAGGCTGAAATTTATGTAAAATGAGCCTAGGAAACATGAGAAGGCATTTTAAAACATTCCTAGACTACAAGAGCATGTAATCTACTTAAAAATGTGCATGCATAGGTTTTCACCCGGAAAAAAAAGTTTATTTCTTTTTTTCAAAGAAAGCTAAATTAGGTTGCTTGGCCTAGATTACAAAAAGTGGGTCAAGGACACTAGATTATAAACTAGATTGGCTATATCTAGTGTGAAAGCACATGACAATCACAACCTCACATAATTTAACATCACGACTTAACATATTTCGTAAAACACAAACAAAACACTACTTCTTGTTAAAACGTACACAGCACAATGTTATAAAGGTAATAAATACACATCTTAATTGTAAGGAAAGGGACAATGTTTCATAAAAGTGCAAACAGTACGACTGGAATATTCTATAATGTTCTAAGGGACAGTTAAGGATAGCTGGCAGACAGATAAAGGTTAGAAAGCACTAGTCCTTGGGGGCTCAGTAGACACAACAGGTAATCCTAGGATTTCTTCCTTAAATATACACAATTTTGTCAACTATAGTCGGCACTGTGGACCAAATGGTAATTCATTGACTTATATACTCCCTACTTCATTTCTAGATCTACCGACTTTTCTTAAGGAGAAAAAACTTATTAGAATATCAATTCAAACAATTATATGAATTTATATAAGTTCTGATGCGCAAAATAAACTACATTAATTGCATCGCTCATACCCGCAGCCATTTCACCTTTGAATTAAAACAATGCTACTCATTAACCTCAGCTTACCCAGCCACACTTCAAGTAACCTTGAAGTGTGGCAAGGGGCTTTTCAATCAAACAACAGCGAAAACAATCGGGACCAAAAAAAAAGAAAAATTGTAGTTTGACCCACTCGTGCTAACGCGTCGAGAAATGAACGGAAGGTTCTAGAATAACTCACCAAAACAAAATTAACTTCAGAACAATTATCTAAATTACAGACTTCTCCCAAAGATAAACATGCTCATAAACGAGCAGATGGGCACTTACTGCTCGCACCACATATTCCTTTGATGCACGACAGTCTACTTAAGTCTACTTAAGAGAACAAATTATGCATGATACGAAAAGTAGTTTACCTACCTTTGGTTGACGACGGCCTCCCTCCCCCAGTGTTCAGGGATCCGTTGCAGCATTACAATTGTAAGGCTCACAGGTCTTAGTACGTAATCACTTCACATCAAATCTATCACTAGAACACAAACTAACGTTCTAACAGTACGTGTTATTTCAAGCCAACGGCGTACCGCGTTAACAACCCAAACCTAAATGTTGCCTCTATGGGGTTCTGTATCTTAAAAAGCGTATAAAACTATTTTATCTATTTGCAATTTCCTTGATATATCACACTTAAGCCAATGTTGTATAAAACTATATCAATCTATTTGCAATTCCCTTGGTATATCACACTTAAGCCAATGTTACAAAATGGATAGCGTATAATGAAATAACTGCACGACATACCTTTTGAAATTTCTGTAATGGCTGTAAGGTTGTTCTAACCATGTTCTATTCTTTCAAGTTTATAAAACAATGTGCCGATCACCCTTTCAGAATCTTTTAACTACACTGCCATTTTAACCAAATATATTTCACCTATCTTATATCTCACCGGATGAACATATAGTCACTCAAGTCTGTTCGGCTTCTACAGAAATCACTGTTAGTCTTCTTACACTGTTCTGTCACTTTTGTTCAGGAGAATAAAAAAAAAAAAAATGCCAAAGAATAGCTACGGATCTGCCAACCTCGCCTGTCATGTATTATCAAAAACACGATTCCAATATTACTGGATATGGTAATGGCGATCCTAATAAACTTGTTGTTGAATACTGGTACTGATCTATATTTTTCTTATATTCTTATTATATTTGCTACTCGTCCGTACAAATAAGCAAAACGTGTACTTTTAATTACATAAAATTAGCAATCGATATCAGTCTCGCCTGGGGTTAACTATTTACTTAAATTAATCCTAAATTCGTCACATGATGGTACGGACGTTTATATAATCAACATTCAAACATGGAATACAACTCCTGATATGATACACGAAGCCCTTGATGCTGATACTGAAATTTTATCATTCAAGCTAATCGAAGTTCGGTTAATCAAAGATAACGGATAAACGGATCTTTCGCAGCTTAGCTTCTTAATGTTAGGTTAGTGTCGTTTTATATGTGATTTACACTGGTGATTTACGGCAACATTTCCGAGTTCTTCCAATAGATGTACCGAAGAAATTTCAATTTCAGGAGAGAGAGAAATGCTGACGGGAATGAGCGAGGCTGTGAGGTTGGTACATGATGCTTCCTCATTGCCTCACTGTTCACTCATCCTACTCACGGACGGCAACACCTCACACCACACTCTATACCAAGTGAGGAAGCGAGGACTTTTACTTTTACAGAGTACTTTATTTACACGTTTTTTCGGTGTGGTTGAGGCGATGACTTTACTTTCATAGACTGCTTTATTCATAAGTATTTAGTTTGGTTATGCGACCTCTTGACTTTCAGCTTTATTTGAGGCGATAACTTTACTTTCATAGACTGCTTTATTCATAAGTTTTTAGTTTGGTTATGCGACCTCTTGTCTTTCAGCTTTATTTAACTTAAAATGATAAAACATTGTACTGCAATATTTATGCTTATGACTGGATTCGGTCTCCTTGCGAAGCCGATATATAAGGAAGGGCCTGTTTTATACATGTTCAAAAAGGCATTCTGTCGCTCTTATTCATCATTCAATACTATTTCTTCATAATTCATAAAATATACGAAAATAGTTTCCGATACTCTACTAAAAAAAAATCCATCTGTTTATACACTTGAAAACAATTATAATATTGAGTATCAAATAATTCCTCCACATACAAAGCAGAAATAGCATCATAGAAATATCATATTACAATTACCAATCAAATTACCTATGCCTGTCTCTTGTTCCTCAGGACCTTGGGGCTTTGGAGATGACTGGAGTGGGAGTGCTTGAGGCCCAGCCGGCTGCCCCAGTCGCCAACCTAACCCTGCAGCAGCGACTCTCCAAGGTGGTCAGCCAAGCACGCCGGGTGAGTGAACTTAAAAGAGCTTGGGGACTGGTGGGACGGACGCCTGGACAGGAACGGGGAACGTCGTGGAAGAGCAGGACACTTGGCACAGTGGAATGAAACCGTACTAGGAGGAATAACACATTAGTAAATAAACATCACTGGAACACAGACTGTACTTTAAAAAACCTCTTGAGCAAGACAGTAGACTCTCCAGTATAGCGATACGCCCTTTGGTCATATATG
The DNA here is from genome assembly GCF_036320965.1 of Panulirus ornatus. Classification (NCBI taxonomy): domain Eukaryota; kingdom Metazoa; phylum Arthropoda; class Malacostraca; order Decapoda; family Palinuridae; genus Panulirus; species Panulirus ornatus. Next base: position 4,932,166 of record NC_092249.1, read on the forward strand.
GCCTGTGACCTTCAGGGGTCAAGTCACAGGTTAGGACGTAACGTCGTGCTCAAGGGTCGTGCCATCGTACTTAAAAGAGGAAAACCACTTTAAAATTCGACTTAACATAAACTGTAGAGTGTGTGTGTGTGTGTGTGTGTGTGTATGTGTGTGTGTGTGTAAAACACAATGACCAAATAATTCCAATATTGTTGTTGGAAAATAATGTACCTTCTACCCCGCACGTGTTTGGTGGTGGTGGCGTTTTGGGGGTCGGTCGCCCAGCTGCGACAGCTGGCGTGGTGTGTGACTGTGGTGGTCGTGAGCGACGACCCAGCCTACCTCTCCGCCTTCGCCGAGGCCTCGGATGTCGGCCGCTTGCTGAAGTGGACCAACAGACTCCTCGTCGTGACTAAGCTGCTCCTGCCGGATCTTCAGCACCTCCTGCGCCATCACTGGAGCCTTCTCCATGATGAACACCATGTTCCTCAGTATGGAGGAAGCCACGGGTGTTCTGCGGTGAGCTGCGGAGGAACCATAATATTCACTCACTACTAAAGCCTGACCCATTTTCAGCACGAATAATTCTCATGCCAACAATTATATTTCATAAAATTATGTTGCTTAATTCGGACAGTAGCAGTAAGACAAAAGGCCATCAGTTGGGGAGAGGCGCTGAGAAAAAGTATATATCATGCACTTTATTCGTGTATATATATATATATATATATATATATATATATATATATATATATATATATATATATATATATATATATATATATTGTCCATGGGTATGGAGGAAAAATAATACTTCCCACGTATTCCCTGCGTGTCGTAAGGCGACTAAAAGGGGTAGGTCCTAGCAGGGGGCTGGAAATCCTCCCCTTCAGTTTTACCTTTCCAAAAGAAGGAACAGAGAAGGGAGGCCAAGTGAGGAGAGTTTTCCCCTCTAAGGCTCAGTCATCTGCTCTGGAAAACTACTTCGCTTTTGCGGGAAATAGCGAATATGTATAAAAAAAAAAAAAGTGTGTGTGTGCGTGTGTGTGTGTGGCTAGTTGCCGTATACCATCGAGACGGAAATATCCATCCTTTAAGTAATTTCATTCCATGGAAGACACACAAACCTTAGCTACGTTAACAGACAAATGAAGACCTTACTCCTTTTTTTTTCCCTCCCCACTAATGACTATACCCGTCTCCTGCGCAGGGGCAACGTGTACACTCACCTGCCGTACAGTCCACGGGGCGCCCGTACAGCCAGGGTCGCCACCTGGTCAGAGGCCCGTGGCCTGACTCTCCTCTCCCACGTCAGCCTCTATCCGGAAAAGTTTGCAAAGTTAGTATCTAGTAACAGCATCAGAGCTAGAGTGATATCATAAACTTCCATCATACTACATTATTTTAACCTCTTCCTCAAGGAACCTGTGATGAAATATATCTAAAATAAAGGAATCTTTATGTATTGCTTCATGTATACGCAAAGCCTGCATGATAAACTCGTGTGTGTGTGTGTGTGTGTGTACATATATCGTATAGCAACACTTATATTGTATGAGCAAGTTATATCTACTTCCCAACCCTGAACCAGTACTCATTATCCCAGTTTCTATGGCGCGTCTCTGAACATGAGCGTGTGGCCGTTCTCGCCTTACTGGATGGAGGTGGAGGAGACAGCTCCAAATGGCACCAAGGTCTCCAAGCTCACTGGCCGAGCCTACATCATCCTGGAGACCATTGCCCAAAACCTCAACTTCTCCATCAATGTTCTCCCTCCTAATAATCTGCCGGATGTTAGAACTGCTATATTCAGTTATGAATATATTTCGTATCGTTACTTCAGTTAACATATACCACCTTAAACTTGGCACTGATGCACTTTTCCATTTCAGTAATATGTACTATGATTAATATTCACAAAATCATGTAAAAAAGAATTACATATATATCATTTACACAGGAATATACTTTACAAAACTTTTTTATACTGCTAAATGACCGATCATTATCAACAGGTTATGTTAAAAATTGAGAAGCGCGTGGCATTTATGATGCCCATGAAATTGGCCATCTTCCCACACTTGCTGGAGAAATATGACTATACGTTCATCATTGAGGAAGCCACCCTGGGCTTCGCAATGGCCAAGCCCAAGCTCAAACCTCGGTGGCAGTCCTTGTACTACCCCATGACAGACGAGGTGTGGGCCTCCTTGCTGACGCTCCTACTACTCATGCCCGCTGCTTTACTCATGGTAGGGACTTGGGCTGCGCTGAGTGTTGAATGTGAAAGATGGATATTTTTGTGTACAGTCGAAAGTTAAAGATTTTGTGTAGTTAAAAGTTTAAGACTGTGTGTATAGTCAAAGGATATCCATAATGGGTAATATTATGTATTAATTATCATATACCACGTCCTTGAGTTATGAATTTTGAATAACCAAGTGTTTCAAGGGTTGACAGAAATAAATACTGGGCTTTCCATTGTTTGAGAAGGTGGTGGAGCAGCACTTAAAGAATGTCAATTCAATTTCTGGGATTCACAGTCTCTCTCTCAACTTTGGGCACCTCTGTCATCAGTGTTAGTGTCCACTGTCTCCAAAGAGTTTATAAAACAAAATAGGATCCATACAACAAGCACACTCCTTTATCTAACATATTCAAACACCATAACTTCCATAACATACAAATAAGGACATACCCCATAAAGCTTAAACAAAATTCTCTAAATATTGTTACATCTCTCTTTCTTTAAAGTTTACAAACATTTGCCCCACAAAATAGCACAGTACCTCCATTAAACAAGATACATATAAAAAAGAACATAAATCCCATCACATAAATCTGAAGAAAAACATCTTTTCTTAAGCTATAAATTTGGCTTTGCAAAACATGGTTATCAAGGTATCTTGGCAGCAGGCCCCTTGATTCTAATGGCTGCGGTCCTATATCTTCCTCCTCTGCACTACACAGTTCACTCATGCAAACAACTTTACCAGGAACAGCATTTTGAATTGTTTTTCTTGGATGTCTTTGATTTCTTATGTCATCTGTCCCTATTATATTCACTTTGTAAGATTTTAGTGCCACATCCCCTGCAATTTTTCCTTTCTTCCATACTGCCTCACCTGAGACTGACTGCACTCTGACAACTTCACCTGGTCATAAGCAGCTGCAAAACTTTACTTAATGGATGGTAATAGTTGGTTTCTTTAAACTTCCTCTCCTGTACCTTCAGAATTCCACTGCAAAGTTATGGTTGTAGTTGTTATTCAGTCACTGGAAGTAGTGTTCTGGTGAGTCTTCCAATAAAGTGTTGTACGGGTCAAATCCTTCTGCGGGTTTGCCATCCACTCCAACAGAGCCAAACAGTGCATTCTTTCCATCCTCTTTGGATTTGAGTAATAAATATTTTGAAATTTTCACAGAATTTTCTGCATTATCATTTGACTGATGATAATATGGAAAAGATAATAAATGCTTAAATGACCAGTTTCTAGCAAATATCTTAAAATCACAGGATAAGAACTATGTCCTAAATCAGACATTACAACATTTGGGATACAATACCTACAAAAATGACTCAAGCACATGGAAAACACATGAAGTCTGAAGGCTTTCTGACAAATCAGATGGAAAATCATGAGACTTCAAAGTTTCTTTTGTTTGCTGAATGTCACATTAGTTATGGAGCTTGCATAAAGATACATAGTTCTTAGGCTCTGCGAGTGAAGTGAATCTGTTTAAACATGTAAGATCTCATAAACATAAGAACAACTACACATGACTCTCTGACTATGACATCTTTATGCAGTCAATTCATCTCTGACCTTAAAGAAACTCCTATCATTTTCTGGAACTTCTTTACAGTGCATTGGCCAATCACTCAAAAAGTGCCTTTTAATGTTTGCAGAACATGATCGAACTGGGTCTTCCTTTTCATATCTTTCAGTATTTCATCTTCAATGTCAAACATGGATGAAATCTACATAGGTAACTGACTATTCCAAGGAACCTCAAGTGATTTTTCAGCTGTGAAAGCCTTCAAATTTTTCATTTCTTTTTTTTCTTGAGGTCTGCTCGAACACCATCTTTTGTCGACAAGTGTCCCATATATGTTACTTCTGGAGAGTGTAATTTCATTTTTTCTTTGTTTAAATTTATTCCATTTCCATGACATTTCTCTAGTAACTTCAGCAGGCAGTCATCGTGATCCTTCTGAGCACTCTATGTCGAGCCTTCTCCATACACAAAGACACCACCAGCTATCACCTTAAAACCCTTTCAGCCCTGTAGCGTGACATGCATATATGTCTCTGGTACTCCTCAGGTGTCAAACTCATACCAATGGCATTCTTGTCAACCTGAATCTTCCAGATGGAGTGTCGAAGGTATAAATTTTAGGAACTCTGACTTTTCATTTTAATTTCACTTGCTAATATCCTGAATATTCACTATACAAAATATCTTTGCCTTTCCAAGTTTTGGCATTATTCCTCCTTTTTTGGCAAAGGGTAATGAGATCTTTTGATAGCCCTATTTAATTCTGTTGAATCAAGACATACTCTCAATTCTTTGGTCTTGTGCTTGTTAACCAACAACATACTAGACTCCTGTCTGTTGTCTCTGTGATTTTCTGCATAAAAGTGCCTTCCATACTTCTCAACTGTTCTTTAAATTTCTTCTGTACAGTAAAAGCACTCTTCTGGCAGCATGAATCATTGGCTGCACTGTTGGGTCCAAATCAATCTTGCAAGGGCCCTCCAAATCACCTAACTCTTCAAAAAGATCTAGGAAATACCTCAATATTTTCTCTTCATTAAAGCTAGCATTCTAATATGTCACATCCTTTACAATCTCTCATAAGTGGATTATCATTAACCAGAATCTTAATAAACTTTGGCCTATGCCCATCAACAATACCTAAAACTGAATATCATTAACCAGAATATTAATAAACTTTGGCCTCTGCCCATCAACAATCCCTAAAGCTGAAGAGATTTTCTTTAATGACAATCAAGAGCTGTTGTACCCACAGTATAAATCACATCTTTATCAAACATTTGCAATTTAACAGCGTATAATGATTTGGTAACTCCTACTATATCACCAACACGTGTCAGGTCCTTCATCAAGCTTACACTGAAAGTTGCACCAGAATCAATTCAAAAATATGTAAGGTTTTGTTTTCCATCATTTTAACATATTACTTTATAATATATTAGATATCAAGTATAATAAATATAAATAAATAAATAACAGACGTCCTACCTGTTCCCTTAGTACGACACCTTGAATTCTATCCTGGATATCTAAATCATCATTATCTAAACTTCTGACCTTATTCTAGAGTTTACCTATTTACCCTACTTGACAGAATGATTGAAATTACCATACTTGGCCCATGCCTATCGTTTGCTGGACACATCCTTACCTTGTGATCAAACCCTTAATATCTACAATCCTTTACCTAAGTCAGGTGTGTACCAGTCTCAAGCTTGAGGTATATTATTATTTTATTATACCTTGATTAATTTCTCAAGCTCTGTAGTCATCTGCTTCTTCTGGTTTACTCTCATTTCACAATTTTTTCACAAAAATTGTGCTTTATCCAAAATCATGAGGTCATCCATACATTTGTGCATCATTTAATATATATTTTTTTTTCTCTCCAGCCTTGTCATCTTAAGAATTAAGAATATAGTGATCCTTTATCAATTCCTCTGGGGTCATGATATGAGCCAGGCTTTGCCACCAGGATCATGACCTGTGTGGTGAACTTGGCAACAAGTAGCCCAAGACTGATTTCTGATTCAAGAATTTATATACATATATCTCAGTCATTAAGTTGATCCCTGGCTTGGAATCATCCTCATATTTCTCATTTTGTCAATTTTGGCTTTTCAGACCATACATGACTACAACTTTGATCAGCTGGTTTGTGATCTTGGTTGGCCCTCAATCCCATTTTCTATTCTAGGCATCTCATCCCAGACACCATCTTTCAAGGGAAGACCTTTAGTAAAATACAGAACTTGGTTTTCCATTGTGTATCTAAAGAGACGGTGGAATTACGTTAAGAATTATCTCACCAACTTCAGGGAGGCATTCTTAAAGTCTCCATCTCTTCCAACTTTGGTCGCCCAAGTTTCTCTCTCATCCAAAAACTTTATAAAACAAATAAATATCCATAAAACAGGGTTCCCACTCTTTTCCTGACATAAAATTCAAGGCTTTTTCCAGGATATTTCCAGGATATGTAAATGTTTTTTCCAGGATATTTTCTACGGGGGTTTTCAGCCCACTTAATCTTAAATGGATTTCAATGGACAAACCATCTGGTAATCTTATTAAAATTACCCCAGTTCTTTACCTAACATTAATCCCATAAAAATAACCTCCAGTAACACATACACACACGATAATAATACCCAATATAAAATTTAATCTCTAAATATGACACTATCGTACTATTGATTTCAACACGAAATATTCTATAAACTACAGATCATATATGGAACATGTCACGAATATTGAATATTGAACATACGAGGTCTAATTTGACTTACTAGATTATGAGTGGAGAGGAGCATCACGGAGCATCAGTCAGACGAGCAGGACCCGTCATGGTGGTACAGGAGATCTTCAAGACACTTTTGGGCCAGAATCTCTCGGGACGCCTTCCTAGAGGCACCTCCATCCGTCTGATAATGGGGACGTGGCTGGTCTTCGCCTTCATCATGGGGGCGGCCTACCGTGGTAACCTGACGGCCTTTCTCACCGTGCCAAAATACCCAACGCGACCAGAAGACCTCCATCAGCTGCTCGTGACCCGGGCGCGGTGAGAAGACGAACATATCCGTTGGTTTTTTTTTAATAAGGAATTTTAAAAATGTAAATCATTTTTGCGGTATCAACACCTCCGTAATAATACCACATTGTTTTATTTTAGGGTGACAATGCCTCCGGATCTTCGAGTTAATTTTTATGAGGGTTTTAAGAAATCCAACTCAAGTGCTATGCAAACCTTGGTGAAGCTGGTGTCTTTCGTGCCTTCCCATGACGTCGGACTGAAACAAGCCATCATTATGAAGTAAGTTGTGTTATATCACTAAGTTCTCATGTCCTAACAGCTCGCTGAGTACTTTGCACTAGATTAGAAGGCCTCCATGTCGTTGTGTGTCGTGAAAATAGGTGGTTAGTGCTGACTGGGGCACCGAGCGCGGTAGAATATGGCGGGAAATCTCGATCGCGCTTGAGGGGGGAGGAAATTCAGCTCCCAATACCTGCATTATTATACCTAGTCACTCTAAAACCTGTATAGTACATACCCATACCTAACCTCTATTACCATCAAGCCTTAGTGTTATATATTATCATCTCATTCACTCATACATCTCATAAAACCTCGTTTTTCCATCGTACCATTTATCACATTTTTTACTCGCAGTGAGGCGTATATCTACGAGAGTCTCTTCCTCAAGTTGGTCATCGCCAAGAACTTCACGGAGAGGGATGGGTCGACGCCCCTGTACGTGGCCAGGGAACCTGTGGTGCCAGGGTATTCTGCCTGGATCATCCCAAGGGACGCGCCCTACAAACATGGCCTTGACCGCTGCATCCTGGCCCTCCATGAGGTAAGGGAGGAGGAGGAGGAGGGAGCAATAATGGCTGGAGAATGTATACTAATTTACTTATTTATACTATTATGTAAGTCAGTTTACTTCATTTTTCCTTGAAATTTAGCATGCACGTACGTAAGTCGATGTTCTTGATATGAGTCTCCTATTTTTTTTTCCGTTGCAGAAATTATATTTCCTAGACTATCACTTTTCGCAGATAGAATGTATACTAATGTATACTAATTTACTTATTTATAATATTATGTAAGTCAGTTTACTTCATTTTTCCTTGAAATTTAGCATGCACGTACGTAAGTCGATGTTCTTGATATGAGTCTTCTATTTTTTTTTCCGTTGCAGAAATTATATTTCCTAGACTATCACTTTTCGCAAAGTATTTAGTCATTTTTTGTTGCAGAAATTATATTTCCTAGACTAGCACATTTCGCAGTGTATTTAGTAATTTTTGTGTTGCAGAAATTTGATATCTTGAACTACGAGTTTTCGCAATGTATTTAGTTAAGTCTTCTGTAGTATCATTTTTCACAGTATTTAGTATTTGTCGTTGTTGGACGAACTTAAGTTCCTTTCACAGAGTATTTAGCATATTTCCTAAGATATCTTATTGCACAGTGTATTTTTTTTTTTTTTTTGCAAAAAATTACTTTCCTGAGTTTATCACTTTTCACAACTTGGTCCTCATCATTATATGACATGACGGGACACTCCCAAATTACTGTTGTAACACCAAAATGCAAATGAGGCTTGTTGAGTTTAATAATGATACACTTAAAGCCATATTTATTTTGTGAAATAAGGTTAATGATTTTCTTTTTTTTTTCATCAGGTTTTTGCACAAATAGCATTATTCTTGTACTCGCTTCCTTTCATTGTTTATATGAAGGTGTTGTTTTGTCTAACTTATTAGAAATTATCATAAGATGAATTGATCAAACTTCCTCATGTATTTAAGGGAATGATATTGATTTCTGTATTCATAGACCTGCCAGTTACGGATATGCTGTAAAAATTTCGAAAGAATACAAGCCCCGAAATTCGTAATATATTCTAAAGGCTCGAAATGAACTCAACTTACATCAGTTTATTAGGCAGTATAAAAAAGAAAATCATGTAACTATACTTGTTAAGATTTAAGTACATGAAAAATACCGTGACGTGAAGGATTTTATAAGCAGGAATATATTTTAATAAGCGCTCCAATATATTTCATAGTTTATAATAGAGAGCAGCTATAATAGTAGATTAATCTTCCCGTGAACCGATCGATTTAGCGAGCCAAATTACCCGCCATTAAGTTCAAAAGTCTGAGGGAGTGGACGAAGTGACTAATGCTTGTTGATCATAATGCTTGTTGATCTACAGGCCGGGCTTATCCGAAGGTGGAGCCAGGTCGTCCTTGACGAGGCTCGCCAGCGGGATCTGTCCCAACAGGGGCGTGTTAAGGTTGAGGAGGCTGACCAGACCCTGCGGGAGGAAAAGCTTGGCGGGAAGATCCAAGCTTTGACCATTGTCCATCTGCAAGGACCACTCTTCCTCTTCCTCATGGGCCTTATGGTGTCCGTACTCTCCTTTTTGCTGGAGCTCTTCCTACGACAACACTCGCAGTGATTTACCAACAACATCGTATACGATCATTAGCCGTGTCGTTTTTTTTTTCTTTTTTTGTTACCGAGGGAACGAACACTTATCGAAACGGCATGATAAAGTGTTCAGATGTTGGACGTAGTTTAAATGCTTGACACTTTGTTTGGGCATTATTAGACCCCCCAGTACATGGCGTTCCATTATATTTTCATGTTATTATGCGTTTAGATGTTTGACGTGGTTTCAGTGCTGACACTTTAGGCATTATTAGACCCCCAGTATATGGCGCTTCCTTATACGTTCATGTTATTATGCGTTTAGATGTTTGACGTAATTTAAATGCTGACACTTTGTTTGGGCATCATTAGACCCCCCCAGTACATGGCGTTTCATTATACGTTCATGTTAATATGCATCCCTTCACTAGTCTGTCCATAAACTCTATCTCCACCATCGAACTTTTCCTTGTATTTAATATTTCCCTCTCCTACAAAATTCATTGCATGGTCTCTCAGTTCTTTACTACTGTGTATATTAGCATAACTTATATAATTGCCATGATTGTATTGATACAGATTTATAGACCTTTATTTTTTTCATTTAGCGTTCTTTTCTGATGAAATAGCTGTAGACGTATTAAAAAAGAATATATCACGTTATTATAAAAACGGACCAGCGAAAAGCTGTATGTTAGAATGCTATAGGAACACAAGATGTTATTTCAGGATAATGTTTAGAATAAAGCCTCTTACCATGTGTTTGTGTAAGATTTCCTTCATATTTCTAACTTATGTGGTACATTTGCTACACGTAAATCCTCTTTCAGACTACAACCTTATCTAGTGCAAGGCACACCTATGCACTTCCAGGAAAGTAGGTTAGGTACGTAGTCTCTCTCTCTCTCTCTCTCTCTCTCTCTCTCTCTCTCTCTCTCTCTCTCTCTCTCTCTCTCTCTCTCTCTCTCTCCACCCTCTTACTGTACATTTTCGTGACCTGTAGTACGAACACGCACACTACGCTCGCGCACCATTACGCAGGCCAGGAGCGTATCGCTACCAACGTCACGAACAAAACTTACGCCAAAAACTAACCTCAGACAAGCGTTAATGAAGATGCGAAGTAAATGCCAATCTTCACATGTGAAAGTGAAAGCTAAACATGCTTCGAGGCACGGTGGTGCAGGGGAAGGACATATACGGACCATGTGGAGAACTGTGAGGCATCACGCGCTATTTTCTACCCTCTACCACGTATTGATTTGGTGGGGACAATGCGTATACAAGATGGCTGGTGGAACGGCCCCAGGTACCACAGTACAGTATAGATTATGTTTGAGGGAATAGAAGGAGAAATATATGTAAAGGCAGAAGGGGAGAAGTACAGAGCGAAAGTAAGGCTTGACTTTTCCGCCAACTATATCGGTGTGCTTTGAGGTAGGTGCCACGCGTGGGGGCTTGCTCCAAGGGCACAGAGTCTCAACACTTTAAGCCGACTAGTATGGTCTAGAATGTTAGGAATTTACCTGTGGGTTCAATGTATGTATTTCTGACGACAAACGTCGCACCAAGACCTGGCCTTGATTAAGATAGAGAAAGGGAAAGCATTTACAAAAATTTTGGATGATAAAAACACGTATAAAACATTAGGTCACACAAGACTCATTAAACTTTCACCCTATTTTCTTTATTTTTTTCAAAGGCTGTCTCTTGTCCCGCTCCTTATTTGTTACCAGCCGAGAAAAACTGAATTTCTTTCACCCTTTTTGTTCTCACTGTGGATTGAGTGATAGTATCCCCTTCTTGGCATCCAGGAATCCCTTCATAATTCTTTTTACAGTCATCAGTAATTTAAGGAAACTCTTCTTCGAACCCTTGTGGATTTCAAACAGCAGTCGCATCTCATATGGCGAGATTTTGATCCTGAACAATTTGGTGACCAGAATAACCACCACGCATATAAGACTTCTTTTGTTTTCCGTCACCCTCAACGTGAGTAAGTTGTCGACTGTGTCAATACATGTGCAAATAAGGGTCGACTGCTTCAAGTGTGGGAAGATCTTGCTGAAAATGGAAGCTATTAAATGCTTTGTGTCACCATCTCGCTTCTTGAAGTTCATTACCTCAATGATTCGTGAAAGTCTATTCAGCTTCCTTGCCTTTTTCTTGCTTGGCAAAAACGTATTCTACCCCGAAGTTAAAAAGGTGTGCTAAAAAGCGAAGTAGACCATGTCCTTCTTCATGCCAAGAAGCTTTTGTCTCTAATTCATCTCCAGATACTGTTCGAAAGACTTGAGAGCATAGAAGAAGCGACGAGCAAGCCTACTCGTACGGCTGTCGCTTCCATACAGCGAACTGAGGTTGGTGGAATGCCTGGAGTATACGTCATCCTTTGGACGGAGTGTGCACCTCTTCCATTTATCTTTACCATATGCAGGGTTGCAAGACTTCCCCATTAATACTGACCACACTTTGGAAGAGCGTCTCGCATGGGGCACGAGGGGGTGGAACTGTGGGGTCTCGGTTTCGTTCTCGGTTTCCGATGTTGCCTGAGATCTGTTCATTTTCAGAGCAGAGATGATTCCTTGGATATGAGCACGACTTCCCTTTAGACGGATGGGCATTTTTGGTTGCTCACAAAGGTATCCACACCTTCGGCAGACATACACACGGCTTCTATGAGAGAACCTAGATTTCCAGCGTTCGTGCGTGCAATTTTATGCTTTATTCTTATTGCGAACGCGAAATGGTTGACCCTTTTTGGGTGATATAGAATGGAGTGCTTCGTTGTCTCTTCTTGTTCGTCCATCTCCATTTACTAGTTCCTCGTTATCCACGTCCTCATCGTGTCTACGTTTCTTATGTTCATAGTTACCCAAGTCCTCATCGGGTCTACGTTTCTTATGTTCTCTTTTATCCACGTCCTCATCGGGTCTACGTTTCTTATGTTCATAGTTACCCAAGTCCTCATCGGGTCTACGTTTCTTATGTTCTCTTTTATCCACGTCCTCATCGGGTCTACGTTTCTTATGTTCATAGTTATTCACGTCCTCATCGGGTCTACGTTTCTTATGTTCCTTGTTATTCACGTCGTCATCGGGTCTAAATTTCTTATGTTCTCTTTTATCCACGTCCTCATCGGGTCTACGTTTCTTATGTTCATAGTTATTCACGTCCTCATCGGGTCTACGTTTCTTATGTTCCTTGTTATTCACGTCGTCATCGGGTCTAAATTTCTTATGTTCTCTTTTATCCACGTCCTCATCGGGTCTACGTTACTTATGTTCTCTTTTATCCACGTCCTCATCGGGTCTAAATTTCTTATGTTCTCTTTTATCCACGTCCTCATCGGGTCTACGTTACTTATGTTCTCTTTTATCCACGTCCTCATCGGGTCTACGTTACTTATGTTCTCTTTTATCCACGTCCTCATCGGGTCTACGTTTCTTATGTTCTCTTTTATCCACGTCCTCATCGGGTCTAAATTTCTTATGTTCTCTTTTATCCACGTCCTCATCGGGTCTACGTTTCTTATGTTCATAGTTATCCACGTCCTCATCGGGTCTACGTTACTTATGTTCTCTTTTATCCACGTCCTCATCGGGTCTAAATTTCTTATGTTCTCTTTTATCCACGTCCTCATCGGGTCTACGTTACTTATGTTCTCTTTTATCCACGTCCTCATCGGGTCTAAATTTCTTATGTTCTCTTTTATCCACGTCCTCATCGGGTCTACGTTACTTATGTTCTCTTTTATCCACGTCCTCATCGGGTCTACGTTTCTTATGTTCTCTTTTATCCACGTCCTCATCGGGTCTACGTTACTTATGTTCTCTTTTATCCACGTCCTCATCGGGTCTAAATTTCTTATGTTCTCTTTTATCCACGTCCTCATCGGGTCTACGTTTCTTATGTTCCTTGTTATTCACGTCCTCATCGGGTCTAAATTTCTTATGTTCTCTTTTATCCACGTCCTCATCGGGTCTAAATTTCTTATGTTCTCTTTTATCCACGTCCTCATCGGGTCTACGTTTCTTATGTTCATAGTTATTCACGTCCTCATCGGGTCTACGTTACTTATGTTCTCTTTTATCCACGTCCTCATCGGGTCTAAATTTCTTATGTTCTCTTTTATCCACGTCCTCATCGGGTCTACGTTACTTATGTTCTCTTTTATCCACGTCCTCATCGGGTCTAAATTTCTTATGTTCTCTTTTATCCACGTCCTCATCGGGTCTACGTTACTTATGTTCTCTTTTATCCACGTCCTCATCGGGTCTACGTTTCTTATGTTCCTTGTTATTCACGTCCTCATCGGGTCTAAATCTCTTATGTTCTCTTTTATCCACGTCCTCATCGGGTCTACTTTACTTATGTTCTCTTTTATCCACGTCCTCATCGGGTCTAAATTTCTTATGTTCTCTTTTATCCACGTCCTCATTGGGTCTACGTTACTTATGTTCTCTTTTATCCACGTCCTCATCGGGTCTACGTTTCTTATGTTCTCTTTTATCCACGTCCTCATCGGGTCTACGTTTCTTATGTTCCTTGTTATCCACGTCCTCATCTGGTATACGTTTTATGTCTTCTTTGTGATCCAGGCCTTCATCTAGTTCACCTCTTAAGTTTTCTAACTGTTACAAGAAATCTTCTATTTTTCTGTTTTCACTTTCTTTCGGAACCCTGATACGTCGTACAAAATTACCCTTGTCTTCTAATTCGCGTTGTTCCTCGGTTTCCATTTTACGGCTCCGCGGGTCACGTTCTTTGAGGTTAGATTTACCCTCCTAATCTCTCCGGTTTTGCTTCTTTTTACGAGACTTCTACTTTTTATTTCCACTGTCACTTCCATCGGACGAAATACTGATGCTATTTATACTTGGAAGGTCCCCATCGTCCTAGCTGCGTATGTGTGATTGGTCGTCCGAGCTCATTGCAAATTTTTTGTGGGTTGAGTTGGGATTGTTGAATTACTTTCCTCTAGCAAAGCCGGCATTTGATCAGAAATACTAGATGAGCAAATTAAGTAAAGTAAGTGTAGGAAAGTGACGGCGAGTGTAAGTGTGGCGAAGATAAGTGTGGCGAAGATAAGTGTAAGTGTGGGGAAGATAGTGAAGTAAGTGTGGGGAAGATAGTGAACAGTGTAAGTGTGGGGAAGATAGTGAACGTAAGTGTAAGGGTAGGGAAGATAGTGAAGATAAGTAAGTGGGGCGAAGACAGTGAACAGTGTAAGTGTGGGGAAGATAGTGAACGTAAGTGTAAGGGTAGGGAAGATAGTGAAGATAAGTAAGTGGGGCGAAGACAGTGAACAGTGTAAGTGTGGGGAAGATAGTGAACAGTGTAAGTGTGGGGAAGATAGTGAACAGTGTAAGTGTGGGGAAGACAGTGAACGTAAGTGTAAGGGTAGGGAAGATAGTGAAGATAAGTAAGTGGGGCGAAGACAGTGAACAGTGTAAGTGTGGGGAAGATAGTGAACAGTGTAAGTGTGGGGAAGATAGTGAACAGTGTAAGTGTGGGGAAGACAGTGAACGTAAGTGTAAGGGTAGGGAAGATAGTGAAGATAAGTAAGTGGGGCGAAGACAGTGAACAGTGTAAGTGTGGCGAAGATAGTGAACAGTGTAAGTGGAGCGAAGATAGTGAACGTAAGTGTAAGTGGGGCGAAGATAGTGAAGATAAGTGTAAGTGGGGCGAAGATAGTGAACAGTGTAAGTGGAGCGAAGATAGTGAACGTAAGTGTAAGTGGGGCTAAGGTAGTGAAGATAAGTGTAAGTGTGGGGAAGATAGTGAACAGTGTAATTGGAGCGAAGATAGTGAACGTAAGTGTAAGTGGGGCGAAGAAAGTGAAGATAAGTGTAAGTGGGGCGAAGATAGTGAAGATAAGTGTAAGTGGGGCAGAGACAGTGAAGATAAGTGTAAGTGTGGGGAAGATAGTGAACGGTCTAAGTGTGGCGAAGATAGTGAACGTAAGTGTAAGTGGGGCGAAGACAGTGAAGATAAGTGTAAGTGGGGCGAGATAGTGAAGATAAGTGTAAGTAGGGAGAAGATAGTGAACTGTAAGTGGGGCGAGATAGTGAAGATAAGTGTAAGTGGGGCGAAGATAGTGAAGATAAATGTAAGGGGCGAAGATAGTGAACAGTGTAAGTGTGGCGAAGACAGTGAACGTAAGTGTAAGTGGGGCGAAGATAGTGAAGATAAGCGTAAGTGGGGCAGATCCACTCCCAGATATCTAAAACACTTTACTTCCTCCCGTTTTTCTCCATTCAAACTTACCTCCCAATTGACTTGACCCTCAACCCTACTGTACCTAATAACCTTGCTCTTATTCACATTTACTCTTAACTTTCTTCTTTCACACACTTTACCAAACTCAGTCACCAGCTTCTGCAGTTTCTCACATGAATCAGCCACCAGCGCTGTATCATCAGCGAACAACAACTGACTCACTTCCCAAGCTCTCTCATCCCCAACAGACTTCATACTTGCCCCTCTTTCCAAAACTCTTGCATTCACCTCCCTAACAACCCCATCCATAAACAAATTAAACAACCATGGAGACATCACACACCCCTGCCGCAAACCTACATTCACTGAGAACCAATCACTTTCCTCTCTTCCTACACGTACACATGCCTTACATCCTCGATAAAAACTTTTCACTGCTTCTAACAACTTGCCTCCCACACCATATATTCTTAATACCTTCCACAGAGCATCTCTATCAACTCTCATATGCCTTCTCCAGATCCATAAATGCTACATACAAATCCATTTGCTTTTCTAAGTATTTCTCACATACATTCTTCAAAGCAAAGACCTGATCAACACATCCTCTACCACTTCTGAAACCACACTGCTCTTCCCCAATCTGATGCTCTGTACACGCCTTCACCCCCTCAATCAATACCCTCCCATATAATTTACCAGGAATACTCAACAAATACCTCTGTAATTTGAGCACTCACTCTTATCCCCTTTGCCTTTGTACAATGGCACTATGCACGCATTCCGCCAATCCTCAGGCACCTCACCATAAGTCATACATACATTAAATAACCTTACCAACCAGTCAACAATACAGTCACCCCCTTTTTTAATAAATTCCACTGCAATACCATCCAAACCTGCTGCCTTGCCGGCCTTCATCTTCCGCAAAGCTTTTACTACCTCTTCTCCGTTTACCAAATCATTTTCCCTAACCCTCTGACTTTGCACACCACCTCGACCAAAACACCCTATATCTGCCACTCTATCATCAAACACATTCAACAAACCTTCAAAATACTCACTCCATCTTCTTCTCACATCACCAATACTTGTTATCACCTCCCCATTTGCGCCCTTCACTGAAGTTCCCATTTGCTCCCTTGTCTTACGCACTTTATTTACCTCCTTCCAGCATATCGTTTTATTCTCCCTAAAATTTAATGATACTCTCTCACCCCAACTCTCATTTGCCCTCTTTTTCACCTCTTGCACCTTTCTCTTGACCTCCTGTCTCTTTCTTATACTGTATATATATATATATATATATATATATATATATATATATATATATATATATATATATATATATATATATATATATATATATGTTGGAAAGGATCACAATTTTGCGCGTGATCAAGATATTCCTGAGTCCACGGGGAAAATGAAACACGAAAAGTTCCCAAGTGCACTTTCGTGTAATAATCACATCATCAGGGGAGACACAAGAGAGGAATATAACAGTCAGTTGATATACATCGAAGAGACGAAGCTAGGATGCCATTTGGTAAACATGTGATTGTCCAAAACATACAACGAGCGTTCATAAACTTATCATTTTACAAATCTTATCAACATTAAAGTTATCTAATTTGTACAGACCATCACTAATATTAAGATTATAATTCTTTGTGTATTTAATAATAGAAGATTCAATGATATTTCTCTTGGTAATAGAGTTAGAGTTAACAACTGAGATGGCGTTACTCCAGTCAATACAATGATCATAGTTTTTAACATGATTAAACAAGGCATTTGATTCCTGTCCCGTTCTTATACTATATATCCTCATGCTCATATATCCATTATTACTCATCTCAACATGACAGAGTTAAGTTATCATCATTTCAGTCTATGTTCCTAAGGGCATTACGTATTTGCAGTCCAAAGTTTATTGATGATGAGTTTGAGAAGATATATTCTATTGGATCTGAGTTAAAGTACCCTAGATCTTTCATTGATAAATCCCTTAAGTTAGCAAAGAAATCATTTTATAGAGTTGAGCCCAAACCTCCCATTAACACCAAGAATCTTTTAGTTCTCCCTTTTAATAATAATTTCACTTTGCTTCCCATGTTGCTTAAATCCTTTAATGTAAATGTTGCCTTTAGTAACAATAATACTATAAAGAATATCTTAATCAGGAATTCACCAGAAAATTCTCTTGGTTGCATCTATAAAGTTCCTTGTGGAAACTGTGATAAATTTTATGTTGGTCAGACTGGTAAGGATCTTTCTGTTAGACTTAAGCAACATAAATATAGTATAAGAACGGGACAGGAATCAAATGCCTTGTTTAATCATGTTAAAAACTATGATCATTGTGTTGACTGGAGTAACGCCATCTCAGTTGTTAACTCTAACTCTATTACCAAGAGAAATATCATTGAATCTTCTATTATTAAATACACAAAAATTATAATCTTAATATTAGTGATGGTCTGTACAAATTAGATAACTTTATTGTTGATAAGATTTGTAAAATGATAAGTTTATGAACGCTCGTTGTATGTTTTGGACAATCACATGTTTACCAAATGGCGTCCTAGCTTCGTCTCTTCCATGTATATCAACTGACTGTTATATTCCTCTCTTGTGTCTCCCCTGATGATGTGATTATTACACAAAAGTGCACTTGGGAACTTTTCGTGTTTCATTTTCCCCATGGACTCATAGGAATATATATATATATATATATATATATATATATATATATATATATATATATATATATATATATATATATATACATATACATATATATATATGATATACTGTATCACCGGTGTTTCTCTTCTACCTTTGTTCCGTGTTAGATTATCTTGGTAATTAACCCTTTCTGATGATTAGTGCTACACACACACACACACACACACACACACACACACACACACACACACACACACACACACACACACAGTATAATAACCTCTGGGAAAAGCCGAAATGAATATACAAAGTTGTAGCGTTATACGAAGGAATGGCGGGAGCAGAGGTGATTCACGGACATGACATGGGTTCCACGAAGTCATAATAGTGTCAGCAAAGGTCTTCTGAGTCAGGCGAAGTGAATTCGCACGTAACAGAGCAGCGGGGTGGGGGGATTCGATCCCACATACCCAACTCGCCAGACTCCTATGTTCATCACAGAACTCTCCACCTAAACTAACCGAACGATTCACATTGTTTCTCGTCGAAGTGATCAGAATTCTCTGTTGCCAGTGTATTGCCTGTGCCTGTAGGGGAGTCTTTGCCTTAATGCTACAAAACTCGAATCACAGCCTTTAGAAAACTGCCACCCATGAAAACTCTCTCTCTCTCTCTCTCTCTCTCTCTCTCTCTCTCTCTCTCTCTCTCTCTCTCTCTCTCTCTCTCTCTCTCTCTCTCTCTCTCTCTCCAGCATGCATGTAGTCGATATATATATATATATATATATATATACTTGATTTAGGCTGAGGTGTGTGTGTGTGTGTGTGTGTGTGTGTGTGTGTGTGTGTGTGTGTGTGTGTGTGTAAAGATATGGTACATGTATAGAATATTAAAAGACAGAGCAACATGAGTGTAAAACTCGCTCCCCGTAATTCCAAACAATAACCAGATACGTGTGTACGTGAAGTGTTAGGTTTCTTCACGTCAATGTAATCCCCAGGAAGGGTTAGGTTTTCTTCACGTTAATGTAATCCCCAGGGAGGGTTAGGTTTCTTCACGTCAGTAAAAATGTTAGGTTTCTTCACGTCAGTGTAATCCCCCAGGAAGGGTTAGGTTTCTTCACGTCTCTAGGAACGTAAGGTCTTCACGTCATCCAAGAATCTTGTCTCATCACCCTTTTGTTATTTCCAGCACTGAAGGGGTCGTGTGGTGGGGGGAGGAGCCTGGAAAGGTCTAATCAGGAGGTCCACTTTACCCTGGCGTCTGTCCTGCCACACACCTGTGTGGGCCGTTGAGGAACGTTGATTGTATTGGTATTTATAAATTACCTTCTGGAGTCGGAAGGCAGGGCCCGTGGAAGCGACATAATGTCACTCTTACCTGGATACCTCAAAGTTCTTCCCCAACGTTACTCCTTTAAATTAATCCCCCCCCCCCCTCGTTTTCTATTACTCGGGTGGTTGACAGCGTTTAAAAAGAAAAAAAAAAAAGAATGGTGCATCTGTGTGCTTCATGTGAGGCAGTAAACAAACCAGCGGTATCATATGCATGAGCTCAGCCCACCTCGGAAACGATGATTGGTGAATGCTGTTGTATCCCGTGACGTCACTGCAAACTCCCAAGCATCTTCGAAGCGTTTTACGATCGTATATATATGACAACCTCGCGAGTTCTTCATATTTTTTTTTTCATAGAAGATGGCGAATGTATCGTGGCACGTAAAGACCAGAAACGTAAAGACCAGAAACTGGGGCCAGTATATATATATATATATATATATATATATATATATATATATATATATATATATATATATATATATATATATATATATTCTTTTTCTTTCATACTATTCGCCATTTCCCGCATTAGCGAGGTAGCATAGAGAACAGAGGACTGGGCCCTTGAGGGAATATCCTCACCTGGGCCCCTTCTCTGTTCCCTCTTTTGGAAAATTAAAAAAAAAAATAGTGAGAGGGGAGGATTTCCAGCCCCCCGCTCCCTCCCCTTTTAGTCGCCTTCTACGACACGCAGGGAATACGTGGGAAGTATTCTTTCTCCTCTATCCCCAGGGATAATATATATATATATATATATATATATATATATATATATATATATTATATATTATATATATATATATATATATATATATATATATATATATATATATATATATATATATATATATATATATATATATATACCTAGAAACATTGTTAAATGTCTCTCTTCTATTCTTGACACTTGTATTTTTCGTAATTAAAACTGATACCTTGATATGTTCGTATTTCTATTCTTCCCAAACTGCTCTATGGTATATATTCAAGTGTCTCTCCCATTGTCACACGCAGCCTTCGAAGGGACACCAAGTTGGTCTGTTGCTGTTTGAATTCCCCTGTAATTCTTATCGTATTCCTTTGATGCACAAACAGATACATGAGAATTAGGTATTGGTGGCTAGGTACCCAGTTTATAATGTGTGGCACGGTAAGTGGTGTTGTCATATGATCAAGTAAGAATCTATCCTCTAGATTATAAGTGTACATTAAAATCCAGTATTTACACTTACACACACGTATGAATAAACATTAAAATAATACACATCATTCCTTGAGAAATATTACTTTATGATTTTGAGTGTGTGTGTGTGTGTGAGTGCATATGCGTGTCTCTGAGTGTGCACAACTAGTCATTCATATGTCAATAAACTCAACCAGGAATTTTAAAATGAAATATTCAAAGTGTTGCCTCCAGGTAGAAGTGGGTGGGGTGGTGGGGGGTTTGCATTTTTATACACCCTCCCTCCCAACCCCCTCTCAAACATTATACACCCTCGCTCTTCAAACATTATACACCCTCTCCTAAGACATTATACACCCATTCCCTCTCAGACATTATACACCCTCGCTCCTCAAACATTATACACCCTCTCTCCTCAAACATTATACACCCTCTCCTAAGGCATTATACACCCTCTCCCTCTCAGACATTATACACCCTCTCCTAAGGCATTATACACCCTCTCCCTCTCAGACATTATACACCCTCGCTCTTCAAACATTATACACCCTCTCCTAAGACATTATACACCCATTCCCTCTCAGACATTATACACCCTCGCTCCTCAAACATTATACACCCTCTCCTAAGACATTATACACCCTCCCCCCTCAAACACTAAAAACCCTCCCCCTCAAACAATATCCCCTTCCCCCCCTCAAACATTATGCCCCCTCCCCCCCTCAAACATTATGCCCCCCTCCCCCCCTCAAACATTATGCCCCCCTCCCCCCCTCAAACATTATGCCCCCCTCCCCCCCTCAAACATTATCCCCTTCCCCCCCTCAAACATTATGCCCCCTCCCCCCCTCAAACATTATGCCCCCCCCTTCAAGCACTATATGAATACAGTGACGTAGAAGCCCAAACATGTATTGAGACATGTACTACCACCAGTGTAGAGGTTTACATAACTTCGAGAATACATACATGTGCACACGTTAACAAGACTATATGTACACACACACACAGACACACACACTCAAGCAAGAACTTGCACACGTACACGCTCAGGGTAGAACACACACACACACACACACACACACACACACACACACACACATTTCATCTATTGTTCTCCTTCGTTACACTGATGGTCCCAATTTTTCCCCATCCCACTAGGCCTAGCTCTCTCTCTCTCTCTCTCTCTCTCTCTCTCTCTCTCTCTCTCTCTCTCTCTCTCTCTCTCTCTCTCTCTCTCTCTCTCTCTCTCTCAGAACACCCCCCCCCCCCGTGCCTCAAAGGATGATTCTAGAACAATGTCACTCCCCCCTTCCCCTTCCCTTCCTACTCCCAGATTATGGCGCCAACGGTGCCAGTAGTTGAGGCGGTGGCCACCAGAGGGGCCCAGCCCTCGAGGTATTTGGCCTTCAGTAATTTGATTTGTTTCCAGGATGTATATTACGGGTTGGGTCGTTCGGCCTGGGTGAAGCAGAGAGGGGGAGGTTCGATGCATTCCCCTTTCGAGAATGTTCTTTTTGACTTGTGAATTATATATTTCCAGACATTCTGGAATGTTTAGTTATATGTCACTTGAGTATAATTATATACGTCTCTTGAACATAACGAAACGACGCTTGAGCATAACGGAACGACCCTTGAGCGCGAGTGGGACGGCCTTTGAACAGGGCGACACAATAACTGGGTATATATTGAATTGCCTGATCCCATTTGAGCCGGTCTTTTAACAGTCAGTTCAAATAACCAATGGCATCACCCTAATGGTCGTAACCATCGTGTTGCAGGGTGTGTTGGACGTGGTCGAGAGTCGTACCGTCGTCGTTTTCGAGGGGGTCGTGTGTAGTCGTGCTCAAAGACGCCAGTGAAAGATAGGCTTAGCTCTCCACACTTCGCTTCCTCATTCTGACATACCAATAGACTGCTTACACGCAAGTTGGGCGCTTTGATATCATCTTCCTGGAACCCTGAAAAGGGTCTGGAATGTCTTTGCTCTGGACGCTTTGTTGATATCTTCATGGAACTTACCTTAAAAGGGCCTGGAATGTCTTTGCGCTGGACGCTTTGATGATATCTTCGTGGAAATTACCTTAAAAGGGCCTGGAATGTCTTTGCTCTGGACGCTTTGTTGATATCTTCATGGAACTTACCTTAAAAGGGCCTGGAATGTCTTTGCGCTGGACGCTTTGATGATATCTTCGTGGAACTTACCTTAAAAGGGCCTGGAATGTCTTTGCTCTGGACGCTTTGTTGATATCTTCATGGAACTTACCTTAAAAGGGTCTGGAATGTCTTTGCTCTGGACGCTTTGTTGATGTCTTCATGGAACTTACCTTAAAAGGGGTCTGGAATGTCTTTGCGCTGGACGCTTTGATGATATCTTCGTGGAACTTACCTTAAAAGGGCCTGGAATGTCTTTGCTCTGGACGCTTTGTTGATGTCTTCATGGAAGTTACCTTAAAAGGGTCTGGAATATCTGCGCTGGACGCTTTGATGATATCTTCATGGAACTTACCTTTAAAGGGGTCTGGAATGTCTTTGCGTTGAAGGTTTCGATATCTTCCAGGAACACATACCGTAAAAGGGGTGTAGAATGTCATTTGTTTCTTTGATCACATTTCCTTCGCCTTCCAGGATATGCTTGTACTCACGTTCACAAACTCTCGATGAAGATTGTGGAGAGCGAGGCAGCACACACTATTGTTCGTATGTCGTCCTCTTTCTGTAATTAAGTTTTTTTGTGTGTGCACAGTTGGGGAGATGGAATATATCTGGTGGTTGTTAGTTGAAATGTGGTTTATGGTAGAAAGTGACTCCGAAATGTAATGCTCTCTCTCTCTCTCTCTCTCTCTCTCTCTCTCTCTCTCTCTCTCTCTCTCTCTCTCTCTCTCTCTCTCTCTCTCTCTCACACACACACACCCTATCTATCTGTTTATCTACCGATGATTTGGAAAGGATTGTGGGATGTCGCAACGATGGAATAGGATATAAAAGAATGATTTAGAATGGTTTAGAGAAAAGGAAGGACACGTGAACGGTATGGGAAGGGGTTACTCATGGAATAGATAGAAGAAAAAGATAAAAAAAGAAATTGATTTAGCGGAATAGTATAATGAGGAATAAAAGAAATGAGAAAGAATGACGGGGAAAAATATTGAGTGAATGAGGAACGGTATGTGAGAGAGGCCTGTGTCCGGCGAAGCATGTGAGGAAGTTATGAGGTCACCTAGTTTGTGAGGCAAATATGTACAGGAGACGGGGACTGGGGAGGAGGAGGGAGGGGGGAGATGGTGATGGGAGGAGGAGTAAGGGAGTGGGGGAGTGAGATGGTGAATGTCAGGACAGCAGGTGAGGGAAATGGGGGTCCCGCCAGCGTCAGTCAGTCGTGCCCCGGGAGCTGACGGCAGCGGTCGTCGGGCCAACGCTGGGTTGTGGTTGTAGTAGTTGTTGTTGTTGTTGTTGATTGTGTTGCGTTCGCTCTCCTGACAACGTCGCGCCTCCTCCTCCTCCTCCTCTGCCACACCACCACAGCTCAAGACCCCCGCCTCACCTCGCCTCGCCCCTCGGTTTTGGTCGCTGTCCTTGACACACACACACACACACCAGCCCCCACAGCTGGATCCTGCCACCAGCGCGCCTCTGCTGTTGACCCCCAGGCTGACCAACGGACCCACGGTGAGTCCTTGTGATAGAGAGAGAGAGAGAGAGAGAGAGAGAGAGAGAGAGAGAGAGAGAGAGAGAGAGAGAGAGAGAGACTGTCGGGGGGGGGGGAGCCCAAGGGACATTTGACTAATGCGATTATTGTCATTTATTCTCATTTTTCGTTGTCATTTTTGTTTTTCTTTAATGGGAATCGATACTAATAGAGTCTGCTTTATATACCTCAGAATGTAGAAAAATAAGGAGCTCCTGCTATATATATATATATATATATATATATATATATATATATATATATATATATATATATATATATATATCTTTTCTTTCATACTATTCGCCATATCCCACATTAGCAAGGTAGCGTTAAGAACAGAGGACTGGGCCTTTGAGGGAATATCCTCACCTGGCCCCCTTCTCTGTTCCTTCTTTGGAAAGTTAAAAAAAGAAACCTCAGAACTGATCGCATGAGAAAAGAGTATTTGCTAAACAAATAGATATTATGATACAGTATGATATAAAAAAAAAAAGAAAAAAGGTAATGCGATTGTGTGAATGTGTAAATATCCATCTTTGAATTACATGAAGCATATTGTTTGAGGTAACATGGGGCATCTTTGACGTAACTCACCTCAAGGCAGTATTTCTCATCACAAAACGTAACTAACGCAACAAACGTAATATTTATGAAAATAAACATCTCTCCCTTCCCACACGATGGTGGTAACTGGTAATATCTACCGAAATCAGTTGTAAGAGAAGTGAGCAAGTGTCATTTTATGCCCCGTTAATGATTTCATTTTACACACACACACACACACCAGTAATGCCACCTTACTGTGATTTTTAATGTTTCACGTTGCTCTATCATGGCGACGTATTACTTACTGTACCGTCTTGAACTGCGTCTTTGTTCAAATATAAAAAAAAAGACCACGAAAGCTATTATCTAGTAATTACCAGTATGAAATTAAGTCCCAGAATGGTCATGGTGCTGGAGCCTCCCTCGTTACCATCTTTTATAAGCAAACGACTTGGAGGTATTGATTATATATTTTATTCACATAAGAACACATATACGCTGTTTGAGAGCTTGCAAAGATGTCTCGAACGAAATTTTGTGTATGATACGGTTGCGTTAAAGCGCGTAGTGTTGCGTTAAAGAGCTGTCTGCCCAGGCGAAGATGAGGATGTCTGAAGGTATAATGATTGTATGGATGGGTGGAATGCAGAAAGAAGGAAGGAAGAATGTGGATATGAAAGCGGCTGCAAGTGGATTTGTGGTGTGCTGATGGTTTGAAAGACATAACTAAAAGGATTTGTATGTTGGAAGGGGAGAGAGACTGAGGAAAGAGAAAGGTCATGGGAAAATGGAATGAAGGATGGTGCTTTGGGGTATCGGGATCTGAACATTCTGGGTGGGGGGAAGTATCGTACATTGCATGGAGAATGCTTTTTCTTAGGGGATACCGGGGTCTGGACATCAGGCAGGGCAAGTGGCATACATTGCATAGAATTGATTGGATCGATACGGTATAATGTGAGGGCGACTTGATGGACTGAACTAGAGCAAACAAAGCGGTCAAGAGGGGAAAAAAAAACATGGAGTGGTATGTGAGGCATGACTATCGATGTTAAGGTCCCATTATAGTACGTGCTTAATAAGCGACAACAAGAGATTGGATGAGGGCGAATAAAGCGATTGTTCTTTTGCTACTGATGTCGCTTCTCTAAGGAGAGAAAGCCACTTACACACACACACACACACACACACACACACACACACACACACACACACACATGTATGTATGTATGTATATTAACAAGACCTGTAATGAGAACTTGGCTATCGTGCGCGGTACTAAGCAATGATATACATAATTACGGCGAGGCCATTAATTGTGGGAGATATCCGGGCATGATCATAGAAGCCACGTATCATTCATTTGTGGCATTTAGGTCTTAATTTCCTTTTTTGATACCATTGTATTACAGGATATTGCACGCGAAACACTCCTTACAATGCGAGTTTGCATCGGAGTACCACACGATACAGCACCTGCCGGCTGCCTTGATTATATTAGGTTGTTAATCACAACAAGCAGCGAGGTTATGACCGTGACAGACACTTGTGGTTTACGAAGAAACGACACAGACATGATTTGTTGGTGGCTCCAAGTCTTGCTGTGGGCAAATGTTGTGGGTGGGTGGGGTTGTTGAAGAACGCCGTAGGCTATACTGGGAAATTGATAACAGGCTAAACATGTTGAATTCCGTGGCAGGAAACACTGCACAACTTCATACTGTAACCAAAGTAGGTCTTGGGGAAGATATGGTCACGTAGGACATGGCTCTAAGGTAAAGGGGAATTTAAAGACGTAGGACATGGCTCTAAGGTAAAGGGGATTTAAAGACGTAGGACATGGCTCCAGGGTAAAGGGGATTTAAAGGAAAACTAAGGGAGGTAAAGTAAGACCCCCAGAAAGTAGAAGAGAATGGTCGATGGTGGTTAATCAAAAGTCACAGTTGTAGGGTAAGAGATGTTAGGTAAAGAGGGGGGGATGACCGGGTGAGGTTAGATTTCTGATACAGAGAAATCACGTCGACCATCGTGAATGTCATGCATGGCAAGGAAAGATATAGACAAGGGAAAAAGGGGAATGTAATTTAGAGAAGAGGAGGAATGGGAGAGGGAGGAGGGGAAGAGAAGAGGAGGAATGGGAGAGGGAGGAGGAGAGAAGAAATGCTACATGGTGCTGGTTAAGAGTGCATGTGAAGCGTTTTCAAGTCACAAGCACGTGGGAGCCACGAACTAATTAATGTCGTAGAAATCGTCACAGAGAGAGAGAGAGAGAGAGAGAGAGAGAGAGAGAGAGAGAGAGAGAGAGAGAGAGAGAGAGAGAGAGAGAGAGAGGACCATTAACTGGTCGGTTCCCTAAAGGCAAAATTGCCTTGGCGAATGTCTGATGCGTCAGGAGGCGAGTATCTGAAAGTAATTTAGTTCGGTGGTGTGTCATGTTAAATTCAGCGAGTCAATAACCTGTCCGAGAGTGCGCTTAAGCACGCAGGTGGTTCTCCTGCGCATGTGCAGTGTCATGTGGGGTTTTTTTTGAGGTATTCACTCCTGTAAAAGTGGGTCATTCACACGTGAATGTGTCTGGCTGTTTTTAATGGCGTCGTGAAAGAAAAAAAGTAAATTGCCCCATCTCTTTCATCGCAAGTGTATCAGCGCTATCATTAATCTCTGCATATTAATAATTAACGGTATATGTCCTTCCTTTAGCTGGGAACTGCTTTGATCAGCCGGGGTCCAAGCTTAAGCTGTATGTATAAAGTCCTCAAGCTTGAAATTCTTTTTAAGCTTTTTTTTCGGTACCCTTAGACACGAGTTTGCATATATTTTTATATTGTTATCCATCAGATATTGATTTGAATATTGGCACATAGCCTATCCCGCATGAGAAGATATTATATATATATATATATATATATATATATATATATATATATATATATATATATATATATATATATATATATATATATATATATATCTTACTTAGTGGGTGTCTGAAATATTCTAGAAACGAATGTGTGAATTCCATATATGTTGACAAAGATTTCACAATATACAGTTATGATCTAAATGATTAACGTATCTGGTCAGTATAATTAAGCGTGTGGTTTTCCTTTTTACCTGATTACCTCAAAATACTACCATTAAAAAAGTGCTTCAGAATGGGAGGTAGACGTTATGAATAGATTATTCACATTCCTCCAACGTGAATCAGGAGGCATGAATACTTGTATTGATATTCGATTCAAATGGCCTTACATCACCCACTCGTATTTCTCTTCCGAGTTCTTATTCCTTCCTCTCGCTCAGAGGTACCGAAATGTAGCTATATTTGGTGTGTAGCTAAACTTTGATATTATACAATGGGCGAAGAAAACAGCAGCAACTTCTTTGATATGTGTCCTTGTTCAAAAATACATGCCCAGTGTTATGCTATCACGCGTCGTGTGTGTGTGTGTGTGTGTGTGTGTGTGTGTGTGTGTGTGTACTCGAGAAAAGTACATGTCAAATGTCATAATTGCAATATTAAGTAACTCACTTAAGAGACGTGAAATTGATAAAGTTTTTTGACCCCCGTCATTGCATAAATGTGTATGGTAGGTAGGATATATATATTTTTTTTTTTCTTATAAATTCTATAACTTGGGAGCTTAATGATAGGAATTTCATAGTTTTGAAATGTGTGTATGTAACAAAGAAAGACATAGGGCGTACCCTTTTTTTTTTCTTTGCAGATTATTTGTCCATTTTTTGTTTTACTCTGTATGGAGAAATGCCTCTATTGTTTAAAATTTGCATAGTGCTTTTTGGTAGTTTGATTTTGTGGTGTTTGATACTCTTAACATATTCGTCCTTGCAATTTTTCGTATCAGATCCCGGTAAGTTTGTTATGAAAGATGGTCGAAATTAGTCTGTCCGCTCACTGAAATTGCGCTCAGTAACTGCCTGGGAGGCAGAACAGTCATAGGTGATTGATGGAAATGTTAGAACCGTGTTAGAGGGTTCGACAGGAGTGGCTAATCAGTGCTTAGATTAGCACGATTGGAGGAGAGGGGAGAGGAAGGGGAGGAAGAACAGCAAAGCCTTGTTTAAGTTTACAGCCTTAATTACCTTGAGCAATATCGAGGAAGTAGGGGAATTAAAAGCATGGACAGGTAAGGGTTGAGAAGGGCGGGGAGTGCTGTGTGAGGAGGGGAGAGGTTGCCTAGCATGGAGCATTGGACGAGGCAGGGTTTGGTTATCACTACTGGTGGAGAGGCGAATGTGAGAGCAGGGTGTGCCTATTGGCGTAGGTTGAGGGTGTGTGGGGTGAGGGGGTAGGAGAGTGATGGGGCAGGAGGAGGAGGAGGGGTTAGTGGGGGTGGTAAAGATGGGTGACGGGTTAGTGTGAGCACCGGGAGATATGGACGACCCCGGTTTGAGCGATATGGACGACCCCGGTTTGAGCGATATGGACGACCTCGGTTTGAGCTGAAGCGTTCACGGGAGCCAAGTCCTCCCTCCCTCACCCTCTCGCTCAAGTGACACACATCGCTGTTGAGTATGGTATGAACGCGACCACGTACCGGTACAGGGACGGGATTCTGTACCTGGAGGAGACTATGGACGTTCGTTTATCACGGTGTGAGGGACATGTTGTGTGGGCTGATGTCCATAAGTTATTAGTTGCCTTCATTGAATACACCCTCCCCTTTTCACCCAGAAAATGATTTTGATGTCCCTATGTCTTAAGATTTCCTTCCCTTTTTCTGCTCTCTCCCACGCTTCCCTCCCTCCCTCTTCCTTCCCTCTCCCTCTCTCTCCCTCCCCCACTGTATCGTGAGCAGTACGAGAGGCAGGGACAATTAAGTCCCCTATAATACCAGAGCTCGGTATGCCAGGCCGCCTATATGACACTGGCCTCTATAGCGGCGAACATACCCGCTGGATTTTAATGCGACAGGCCCATGGTCTTCGCTGTATTCTGGATAGCTGTAGTTTCTGAGAGGTTGTTTATATCCCCTGATGTATTTCTTCGAAATGACAGGTGCCACCGACTCTCTGGTCTTGCGAGTGTATTACTAACACGCAATTTGTATCGTGTTCATATCTGTTTTCAGTAAAATAGAAGAGTAATATTGTATCAGCCTTACCTTCGTGTGATTGTTATATCACAATTACTGACTTTAAAAAGACGTTTTGCTGGTTAATCTCATTAACGGCAACAGGGGGAGGAAAAGAGTACAACGGACTGTTTAATTAGACTCGAGGGTTCGTGTCATGACCAGAGTGAATGTTTAACAGCGATAGATCATCTGATATCTAATGTATGATCCACGAAATTGCTGATGTCACCCGGTGATAGATGTGGTGCACCATACGCCTGGTATTATAATGCAAGGTTATTATTACGGTACAGACTTAATGTGGTGTTGTCATGGTTACCTTATCACCGGCTGGTATGTTGGATAATTCACTGACAGGTGTGTGTGTGTGTGTGTTGTGTGTGTGTGTGTGTGTTGTGTGTGTGTGTGTGTGGGTGGGTGGATGGTATACGACACTAACAGTTTGAGACGTGTTGTGAGGAGATGAGGCCCTCACCAAGATAACATACTGACGTGTGTGAGGGGGTGTGTGTGAGGCATCAAGATAACAGGTTGACGTGTGTTGTGAGGCAGGTTGACGTGTAGTGTGAGGGGTGAGGGGATGAGGCATCACCTAGGTGGGTGTGAGGCAAGTGGTCGTGCTAACGCTTAAAGGTCGTACTCAGGGTCGTGCGGGAGGACCGTGCCTTCCTGCTCAAGAGTCGTACTGTCATGCCCAAAGGGGTCGTGAGGCTCACGCTCAGGGTCGTCCCACGGGGATAAAGGTGTCGTACCGTCGTGCTCAAAAGGGGTCGTACGTACAGACGTGCCCCAGAGGGATCGTGCCGTCGCACGTAAGGTGTTAAGTTTTGAGAGAGGTCTCCGTACCTCAGGAGGGTCGGAAGGTCGTGTGGGTAAGATTTTTTTTTAAAAGGACTTCGACCCCGTATTGGCGTCTGAGAGCGTGTGGTGGTGGGGGGGGGGGGGGCGATAAAAGTGTAATGACTGTAATTCTGGAGGTGAACCCCTAGTAGGGGGGGAGGGAGGGGGCCCCCCTGGGGGGTATTGAGCGGCCCTTGTGTGTGTGTGAGGGGGGGGGGGGTGAGTCACGGACGTCCTTGAAAATCCTGGTCGTAAGAGTTGGCTGGTAGGTGTCTTACGACGGCACTAGGACTGTGTCTTACGACGGCACAAGGACTGTGTCTTACGACGGCACAAGGACTGTGTCTTACGACGGCACAAGGACTGTGTCTTACGACGGCCTGCTCTTTGGCGTGAGGGCTGTGTCTCGAGACGACCCGCTCTGTGCCGTGTTACAGAATTACATTAACAATTTCAAAGTCGTTTCCATTCCACCGTTTCATGAGATGCTTCGATGTAATAAAGGACGGTTTGAAAGATCTGTTCGCCTCTTGCTCGTAAACTATTGAAATTCACTTTTACGTTCGCCATCGTTCAGGCATTCCTACGTTCGCTGTCGTTACGAAAATGGCTGATTAAAGTCATGCGACCGAGTCCAGACTTCGATACGATGTGTGAGAAACACTTTTTATCTTTTTTATCAGTATTCGTTCTACGTAGGTGAGGAATGTAGGATACTATTACTGTCATAGACCATCAGGTCTTCTGTTACCTGGCTTTCCCATGTACTGTCCTCCAGCAGGTAACTCTCGTCATAGACCATCAGGTCTTCTGTTATCTGTCCTTCCCATGTACTGTCCTCCAGCAGGTAACTCTCGTCATAGACCATCAGGTCTTCTGTTACCTGGCTTTCCCATGTACTGTCCTCCAGCAGATAACCTCGTCATAGACCATCAGGTCTTCTGTTACCTGGCTTTCCCATGTACTGTCCTCCAGCAGATAACCTCGTCATAGACCATCAGGTCTTCTGTTACCTGGCTTTCCAATGTACTGTCCTCCAGCAGATAACTCTCGTCATAGACCATCAGGTCTTCTGTTACCTGGCTTTCCCATGTACTGTCCTCCAGCAGGTAACTCTCGTCATAGACCATCAGGTCTTCTGTTACCTGGCTTTCCCATGTACTGTCCTCCAGCAGGTAACTCTCGTCATAGACCATCAGGTCTTCTGTTACCTGGCTTTCCCATGGTCTCATGAACAGTGAAATGTCACTGTAATGATAAGAACGAGGACCACCATTGTGTGCATACTGTAGCAAGTGACGGTACGACCCAAGAGCACGACGGTACGACCCAGGAGCACGACGGTACGACCCAGGAGCACGACGGTACGACCCAAGAACACGACGGTACGACCCAAGAGCACGACGGTGCGACCCAAGAGCACGATGGTGCGACCCAAGAACACGACGGTACGACCCAAGAGCACGACGGTACGACCTAATAGCACGAGTGCGACCCAGGAACACGACGGTACGACCCAAGAGCACGACGGTACGACCCAAGAACACGACGGTACGACTCGAGAACACGACAGTACGACCCAAGAGCACGACAGTACGACCCAAGAACACGACGGTACGACCCAAGAGCACGACGGTACGACCCAGGAGCACGACGGTACGACCCAAGAACACGACGGTACGACCCAAGAGCACGAAGGTACGACCTAATAGCACGAGTGCGACCCAGGAACACGACGGTACGACCCAAGAGCACGACGGTACTATCCAAGAGCACGACGGTACGACTCGAGAACACGACAGTACGACCCAAGAGCACGACGGTACGACCCAAGAACACGACGGTACGACCCAAGAGCACGACGGTACGGCCCAAGAACACGACGGTACGACCCAAGAGCACGACGGTACGACCCAGGAGCACGACGGTGCAACCCAAGAGCACGACGGTACGACCCAAGAACACGACGGTACGACCCAAGAGCACGAAGGTACGACCTAATAGCACGAGTGCGACCCAGGAACACGACGGTACGACCCAAGAGCACGACGGTACTATCCAAGAGCACGACGGTACGACTCGAGAACACGACAGTACGACCCAAGAGCACGACGGTACGACCCAAGAGCACGACGGTACGGCCCAAGAACACGACGGTACGACCCAAGAGCACGACGGTACGACCCAGGAGCACGACGGTGCAACCCAAGAGCACGACGGTACGACCCAAGAGCACGAACGGTAGGACGACAGGGGCTCACTGCTTGTGTGCCCCGAGGTTAACACCTTGTGTATTGATCCAGGGAGACGAGGTGTGGCGATCGTCCCACTCTTTCCAGCAGCCGCGTGCCACACGACCCGACGGGTCACAGGGCGTCGCCAACCCGTGTCCTGGATCCACGGGAGGTCGTGGCACGCCCCCTGAGCACGACGACGGTACGACAAGCGCGGTGCCAGCGTATGGGATGCGATGCCCTGGTTTCTGAGTTGGCCGTTTGAGGGGTCAGGTCAGAGTTCAGGCCGTTTCGTATCTACAAGATATCGCACTCTCATGTTCAAGGGTCGTAACGTACGTCGTGCTCAAGGGTCGTACCGTCGTGCTCAAGGGGTCGTACCGTCGTGCTCAAGGGGTCGTAACGTCGTGCTCAAGGGGTCGTACCGTCGTGCTCAAGGGGTCGTAACGTCGTGCTCAAGGGTTGTAACATCGTGCTCAAGGGGTCGTAACGTCGTGCTCAAGGGGTCGTAACGTCGTGCTCAAGGGTCGTACCGTCGTGCTCGATGGGTCGTACCGTCGTGCTCAAGGGGTCGTACCGTCGTGCTCAAGGGTCGTACCGTCCCTTACTACAGTTACACGCATGTATGCAACACACCCTCCACCCTCCACCCCCTTCACACACACACACACACACACACACACCCCTCCTCACCTCATCACACCTCCCCACCCTGGTAGGTGATATGGTTGTTGGTAGACAAAAAGCTGTGAGGCATTAAGGGCAGGTAGTAGCCTCCTCCCCGCGCGCTGTATTGATTATGGTTGGTTGACTCTCGTAGTGACCAGCTGAGATTGACAGTAACCTCGAACGGCTTGAGTTGAATGGGGAGGGAGGCTCTTAGTGTGGGGTTGTTGACGAGCCCCTGGCGTGGGGTTGGGTTTGGGGCTTAGGGCTTTTAGGGGGTTAGGGCCGCAGTTAGCATGTGAGGTTGTGGGAAAGTTCACAAGTTTGAGCTGTGGTGAAGACTGGCCGTTATTGACACGCTTACTCACGCATGTACACCAGTCTTCCTACACACACACACACACACACACACACACACACACACACACACACACAGATGCGTACTGTGAACGTTCAAATCACGTGAGCAAATGATAAAAACAAACCAGAATGCATTTACACATTGAACCTATTAACAAATACACGAACATATCATTCTCCACACTCGCGTGCCCAGGTGTTAGAATATCTTTGGATAAATGTTTATTTGATTCTCTGATTAATCGCACCTGAAACTAACCTCCAGCACTGAACAAAGTAATTCTTTGTTTTGTATTGAATAAGGACAGACTCCATTGCCCACCGCCACACTGTGTGCTGGAACGTTATCGACAAACCCCAAACACCCTCCCAACCTTCACTGGGTAAAAATGAAGAATGAAAGTAATTACTTTGCCTCACAGAAAGCAAGGTTCATTTTTCTTCCTCCTGTGGCAACGGTAATCACCTTTAATGTCGCGAGACACAAAGTTCGTGGTTGCTTTGGTCCTTTCCCCCCACCCCCCTACCGCCCATCACACACACACACACACACACACACACACACACTGCCCTGCTTCGCTCAGTAAAGCCGGTTTGAAGGATGATTAGAATGTGATGGTTATCTAGAAAGGATAAGGGGACTGGAGTGTGGTGAGGAGGGTGCGTGACGAGTGAGGATAGAGTGCGAGGGGGGAAAATGATAGGACTTGGCGGAAGATTAGATGAAAATCTAAGAATGACGATTAGCAGGGATCTAAGAAGGCAAGAAGAACAGGGAGAATGAAATTGAGGAATGGGAAGTACATGAGGGAAAGCAAAGAGACCAAAAGTGATGAATGAGAAGAAAAGCGTTATGAATCAGAAATGCAATTTCTCGGTAATACCTGTGTGTGTGTAACGGAAGGTTTTGTTTGTCGCGAACAAAATTGAATGCGTTGGACCCGGTGTGTGTTCATGCTAATTTTACTGTCCGCCATGAAATTGTTTAGAAGCCTTTTTACATGGTACTGTCCATATGTAAACTGAATAAGTTTGATGTGCCTTTTATAGACATAAAGAAATAAAAAGTTTTTTGAAAACCTAGAGTTGATTATGAGAAAAATAACACTTCATGTTTGGTTAATAAAACAATTTAGACATGAAATTATAACTGGTAAAAGAAATTGTTGAATGTTCATGGTTTCTGTTATAATTCTCTCCTCCGATGTAGTAGCGTGTACTTATATCTTTATTTTCAATCAGCAGTACAGTTAAAAGAAACTATAAATTGGATGCAAGGATGAAAAAAAATATATAGATTGCCTTCTTGCGTGGATTCCACAAACGTCTTTTTATGAGTTATCGGTTCGATCCCACTTAATTAGTGTCACTGACCCCCTCGCCCTTCTTAGTCGAGAGTTCCACGCCATGCTATGGTATCCTCGCCCTTAAGAATTCAGTCCATCCTTGCCATGGCGTTACCATGGACTGTATGTCACTAGTTAGTTGGTATCGTTTGTTTATATTATTGTCTCGGTCACTTGGATACCTAAGGGGTGGGAGGGGAGGCGTCAGGCATGATATGGGTGGATGGAGAAGAGGAGAAAGTATGTTACTGTTTTCTTGTCTAAAATACATTTGTGCTGTTTCCTATCCGGCGGGGTGGCGTCGGGAATGGATGACGGCGAGAAAATATGGAACGGTAATCAAATATATATATATATATATATATATATATATATATATATATATATATATATATATATATATATATATATTTTTTTTTTTTTTTTCATACTATTCGCTATTTCCCGCGATAGCGAGGTAGCGTTAAGAACAGAGGACTGGGCCTTTGAGGGAATATCCTCACCTGGCCCTCTTCTCTGTTCCTTCTTTTGGAAACAACCGAATGATGGCCTTATTTTAGCACCTCCGGTTACCTTCGGCCAATGTTAAATGTCCCATAAGCTGTAAGGCAAATAGTGTTCCTCTGTTGTAAATTCTACCTTCGTTTTGCTGTGCTGTCTTGGAGCTGTGTGTTTGAGTTTTCTGTCGTTCTCCTTAACCTTTTGATTAATAACAAAAATGTTAATGTGTTTGTTTTGTAGTAAATTACGTTAATGAAGTTGTATACATATTTATTTTTTGTCGTTTATATGTTTATATGCATAGGTCTCTTTATGCGTATGTCTCTTTTGGTGTCGTTTGCCTGTGTTGCTTTATGTAATTTATCATTGTTTTCATTTACTTTTTGGTGTCGTAGTTTTATGTTTAAATTTTCTTTTGCTGGTCCTGTCGTGCACCAGGGTTCTGGCTTATATGTTTGTGTTATATATTGCCCTTTTAAGTTGTACAACTTGGTGGCATTATTGAAATTTGCTTAAGTTGTCGTTTAATAGAATTATTATTCATTAGTGTAGTGGAGTATTATCTGTGATATCGTTTAGGCGGAATTTTCTGTAGTCTAATGAGGTTTTTCGTTGACCTTATATACTCCCTCTTTTTGCAGGTGTCACAATGAAGGAGCGACAGCTCGTCCTAATGGTCATTTTTGTCGTCGCTAGTAAGTATGAGGATGAATTGTTGTTGCTGGGTAAGTTACATATTTAGTAACCAACTTATGGTCGCACAAACGATCGTGATAACTAAGTCAGGGTCGTATTAGCAGGCGTAGTTAAGATCACACTAACAGCTATACCTAAAAGCAGTTAAGATCATACTAACAGCTTTACTTAAAAGAGTAGTTAAGATCAAAGTAACAGCCATAGTCTAGAGCGTTGTTGAGATCGCACTAACAGCTATACTTAAAAGCAGTTAAGATCGCACTAACAGCTATACTTAAAAGCAGTTACGATCGCACTAACAGCTATACTTAAAAGCATAGTTAAGATCACAGTAATAGACGTATATAAGGGCGTAGTTATAATCATACTAATAGCTATACTTACGGGCATAATTAAGATCTCACTAACAGCCATAGTTAAGAGCGTAGTTAAGATCACACTAACAGCCTTAGTTAAAGGCACAGTTAAGACTACACTAACAACCATAGTTAAGATTATGTAACCAGCCACATTTGAAGTCACAATGAACAGCTGTATTATCCAACTTGATATCACACTTGACACAAGAAGTTAAGGCCACACTTAACAACCATAGATGCTATCAGTACTCATCACCACCATCAAGCAGTAACAACTCACCACCAACAACCAGAAACAACTTACTGCCAGGAACGACAACCAACCCACTCCATTTCTCTCATTCAGTAGTAGCGCCATCAGTGGAGGGCAACTTCCTGGCTGATGGGTGGGCGAGCCTCTCCTCCCAGGCAAAAGATGCCTTCCAAAATGTGGGCGAGTCCTTTAAATCCACGCAGCACTACCTGTGAGTACCGTAGGCTCCTAGAGCTGGGACCCAGCAAACCTATGTGATCTGTTTTCCCAGAAGTGGTGCAAAGGTACATAGGTGCTTAATCTGACCCCTAGGGATGGAAATGGGGTTAAAAAAAAAATGGTAGGTAGATAGATAGATAGGGCAATTCATAAAATAATAGATACACGGGCAGGTTGTTCAAATACAGATATGTGCTTACAGATTTAGCTGTTAAACCCTTTAGCTCTTCATTTGTAACCGCAAGGCTACTATAACACTATTGCCACTGTAATCAAGTTTAACAGTGTGGCTGCTATAGCAGAGAAGCTAGTGACAACACTGTCCACTATAAGGTGGCCCTTTGCTAGAATTTTGCCTTCAATTGGTATGGTCCACTGTGGTAGAGTGGGCCACTGTAAAAGGTTCACCTGTCATAAAATGGGCCAGTTTAAACAGTGATACACCTTAACTGTGACTCATTATACTTTTGTGCCTGATTGTAATGACATGACTCATTATAATGGAGGGGCTCTCTATACTCATGTGGTTGATGCTTTCCGTAGCACTATAACCTACTTAGTGAGAGATGCTACAACAGTATGGTGGATCATAGCCTTATATGCCATTATAATGGTTGTGAGCTAAGACACTATGATATGTTATAAGAGGGACATCTGCACATGACAGTACAACCCTTGAGCATAACGGGGCGAGTTTAGGTATGATTTGTTTAACGTAACTCCAACTCATTAGCTTATGCCATTACCCAAAGATCAATTAACCATGCTTAAGGGCCTTTAGATTTGTGTTCAAGGGTTTCGCCATCTTACTCAAGGATCGTACCATCATGTTCAAGGATCCTACCATAGTACTCAGTCAAGGGTTGTGTTCAGAGATTGTAATGTCGTGTTCAGGGGTGGAAATAAAGGTAAAACAAGATAGACCATGACTGTTAAGGTGATGAGCAATAATAATGTTAAAAAATCTAAAATATCTTCTACTGTTTGATATAATTGCTGAAGCCTGATGAAGTGACAAAAATCAGCAGCTTCAGAATCATTGTACTGGAGGCAGATACCCTATGTGACCGAATACTGAACGTATAAACGATAAAAAAACCTATTGGCAGTATACATTCCACCTGAGATCAACGATATATGCTGGGCTGCTAACTTATTCACCGGTTTAGCACTTACGTATTGATCCTTCCTGAGCTGACCCACTTATCTCTAAGTGTGCTTTAAGTCTGAGGCATGAGTTTATCCGATAGGTGTTTCATGAATGCTAGAGAGAATAGTGGTTGTGTTTTTTCCAAAAGCTCACTTACTTGGAATTGGCCAGAAGTGAGACCTTTCTTTACTCAGTAATCTTACAGTGATTTCCTTTTATCATATATATTTTTGTATTCTGTAAAAACTTATAAATATCGATAGGATAGCATTTAACACAACATAATAATACTGGACAAGTGTGGTTACAGGAATAATCTTGATAATGTTTTTCTTGGATGTTATAGTAGATATTGCTAAGTAAAAGAGTAAAAGAGAGTATTAAAACAAAGAAATAATTAAATGCTTGTTTTATCAGTCTAACTCTCAGTTTATCCCCAAGGGAGAAGAAGTTCAAGGAGCTGTCAGAGAAGGTGAAGGAGTGGCTGAATCAGAAGAGTTTCAAAACTGCGACTGCTGATGAGTTGCTCAGAGATATACCTGAAGATGGGTGGAAGGAAATTGAGGTATAAGGCTGTTTTATTGCTACATATATAAACTTTTACCTCCCTTCCAGAGGATCCCTTTCTATGGGGCTCTGCAGTGCTTAGGAACTTTCCATGTCCTTTGTGTTGGACCATTGGTAAATGTGTGATGATGAGTGTGTGTCTGTGTGGAATGAGCACAGGACAAATAAGGAGTGTGTTTCCAATGTCTTCTAAGTGGAAGTTGCATCTTCAGCGTGAGGGGTCATATGATATGTTGAATTAGCGTTTGTAACACTAGAAATGTAACTCGTACATGTCTGGAGAGTGTAGTTCCAGATGACTGTTTATGTTATGGGTTGATGTTTAAGACTGTTGAAAGACCACTTGTTTATTGCATGTTTGGCCATTTCACTGAGTTTCTCACTGTTATATGTGTTTGGAGAGTGGGGGATCTGTGAGTTTGGGACATCGAAGTGTGAGGCATAGGTAATTTTTTAATATACTTTGTGTTTGGTGGTTGGTTATGGAGTGGTTATGGGAAGTGAATACTTAGCATATTGAGGTGAGATTGTATTGGAAGTATTTTCTTTTGGTGCAGTTGTTGAAAGGTTGCTATTGTATAACATCCATTAATTACTTTGAGTGCTCTTCATTATGTTAATGTGGCTTGGAGCTTTGTTATATTTGCTTTTGATGAGGTGGGTAACCAGGCAGGTGAGGCATGGTTTTGGATGGAGAGGAGGAATTGTTGTAAAAGATACAGAAGCATTCTTTTCTTCACTAAATCTGGTAGTTACTAATAAGTTGTTTGAGGATGTTTATGGTGTTTTTGTTGATGTTTGTGGTGCAAGGAGTGACTGTCAAGTATGAGTTGTGTGTGAAGCCTTGTATAGTTAGAATTTTGTTAAGTAGAAGTGGTTGACTATTCAGAATGGTGGGAGAGTGCTGGTTGAATTCATTCCTGTCGGGTTAAGAGGATGTCAGCAGTTTTCTGTTGGGATGTAGACATTCTGTTTTGAGTGAGCAAGTGTTCTAATTGTCTGATATATTATATTTTTGTTGCTGCCTTACTAGTGTCATGGTGCTGCGATGCGATTGTCAGGTCGTCTGCATACAAAAGGCCTTTCAAGTGGTGATGTGAGGTCATGTAGGAAGAGAATGAAAAGGGTTATAGAAAGAACTTCTTGGCAACTCCACTTTAGAGGCTGAGTGTTTTGGAAGTGAAGCCCTTGAGAATCACTCTGCCTTGGCAACCAGTTATGAACCGACTACTTTTTCAGTTGAGGGTAATGTCTAATTAGATATTGTGTGAGGATGTATTGGGGATGATGCCATGTGAGCTTTATATATTATTTGCCGCTTATATTGCCACTTATCCCTGGGAATAGGGAAGAAAGAATACTTCCCTTGCATTCCCAGCATGTCATAGAAGGCAACTAAAGGGGATGGGAGTGGGGGCTAGAAACCCTCCCTTTCTTGTGTTTTTACTCTTTTAAAAGGGGAAACAGGAATCATGTGGGGAGTGCTCATCCTCCTTGAAGGCTCAGATTGGGGTGTCTAAATGTGTGTGGATGTAACCAAGATGAGAAAAAAGGATAGGTAGTATGTTTGAGGAAAGGAACCTGGATGTTTTGGCTGTGAGTGAAACGAAGCTCAAGGGTAAAGGGGAAGAGCAAAGGAAGGAGTAGCATTACTCCTGAAGCAGGAGTTGTGGGAGTATGTGTAAGAAAGTAAACTCTAGATTGATATCGGTAAAATTGAAAGTGGATAGAGAGAGATGGGTGATTATTGGTGCCTATGCACCTGGTCATGAGAAGAAAGATCATGAGAGGCAATTGTTTCGGGAGCAGCTGAGTGGGTGTGTTAGCAGCTTTGATGGACGAGACCGGGTTATAGTGATGGGTGACTTGAATGCAAAGGTGAGTTATGTGGCAGTTTAGGGAGTAATTGGTGCACATGGGGTGTTCAGTGTTGTAAATGGAAATGGTGAAGAGCTTGTAGATTTATGTGCTGAAAAAGGACAGGTGATTGGGAATACCTGGTTTAAAAAGAGAGATATACATAAGTATATGTATGTAAGTAGGAGAGATGGCCAGAGAGCGTTATTGGATTATGGGTTAATTGATAGGCTGTTAATTACATGTTAATTAATGTGCTGAGAGGGGCAACTGGAAGCATATCTGATCATTATCTTATGGAGGTGAAGGTGAAGATATGTAGAGGTTTTTAGAAAGAAGAGAGAATTTTGGGGTGAAGAGAGTGGTGAGAGTAAGCGAGCTTGGAAAAGAGATTTGTGTGAGGAAGTACCAGGAGAGATTGTGTGCAGAATGGAAAAAGGTGAGAGCAAATGACATAAGGGGAGTAGGGGAGGAATGGGATGTATTTAGGGAAGCAGTGATGGCTTGTGCAAAAGATGCCTATGGCATGAGAAAGGTGGGAGGTGGGCAGATTAGAAAGGGTAGTGAGTGGTGGGATGAAAAAGTAAGATTGTTAGTGAAAGAGAAGACAGAGGCATTTGGATGATTTTTGCAGGGAAATAGTGCAAATGACTGGGAGATGTATAAAAGAAAAAGGCAAGAGGTCAAGAGAAAGGTGCAAGAGGTGAAAAAGAGGGCAAATGAGAGTTGGGGTGAAAGAGTATCATTATATTTTAGGGAAATAAAAGGATGTTTTGGAAGGAGGTAAATAAAGTGCGTAAGACAAAACAGTAAATGGAAACATCAGTGAAGGGGGCAAATGGGGAGGTAATAACAAGTAGTAGTGAAGTGAGAGGGAGATGGAGTGAGTATTTTGAAGGTTTGTTGAATGTGTTTGATGATAGAGTAGCAGATGTAGGGTGTTTTGGTCGAGATGGTGTGCGAAGTGAGAGGGTCAAGGAGAATGATTTGGTAAACAGAGAAGAGGTATTGAAAGCTTTGCAGAAGATGAAAACTGACAAGGTGATGGGTTTGAATGGTATTGCAGTGGAATTTATTAAAAAATGGGGTGACTGTTGTTGTTTACTGGTTGGTGAGGATATTCAGTGTATGTATGGTTCATGGTGAAGTGCCTGAGGATTGGCAGAATGCATGTATAGTGCCATTGTACAAAGGCAAAGGGGATAAAGGTGAGTGTTCAAATTACAGAGGTATAAGTTTGTTGAGTATTCCTGGGAAACTATATGTAAGGCTATTGATCGAGAGGGTCAAGGCATGTACAGAGCATCAGATTGGGGAGGTGCAGTGTAGTTTCAGAAGTGGGAGATGAAGGGTGGATCAGGTGTTTGCTTCGAAGAATGTATGTGAGAAATACTTAGAAAAGCAGATGGGATTGTATGTAGCATTTATCCAGTTGGATAGAGGGAAGTGGGCTGAAGGGTCTCCCATTTTCCCTCTGTTTCTTGGGCAATCAGAGGCTGATTTTTGTGGAACTGCCTCAAGGCATTTGTTCAGGATTGTGCTCTGTCATTGGAAAGGGGAATTAAAAAAGGAAGTTCTGCAGCTTGGAATCCAAAATAAGTGGGAACAGTAGCAGTTTCTCAAAGGGAGGAGCAGTGGTTTTGAGAAATTCCTTCTTCATGAAATCTAGGTCAAGCAGGAATGGGAACTGTTACGCAATGAGGAGAGGTGTTACAGATAAAAGTTAAGCTAAAATATACTTACAAACATTTTATGTAAATGTAAAATGAAAAACAAAGAAAATAACTGGTTGTGCCTTCCATTACTTTCCCTTCTCAAATCCTCATTCATTATATGTTATAGACTCAAATAATTTGTGTCCTTTACAGCCAGCTTTACTGATGACAGCTAACAAATCAGAGATTGCGAAACTCATTGAAATTGGTGAGGGGAAAATTCCTGAGAGGTTTCTGGATGAACTGGAACGTCTGTTGATTATGAGGTTATCGGATGAAGAAGCCATTAACATTGCCCAAGCTGCTGAGAAGGTGAGTTTTGCGATGAATGGTACTGATCATCTTTTTCAGGCTTAGAACTTTAAAGGCAATATGGATTTTTTTCAGAAATTTCTTATGTATTTTGATTTCATTTGTGGATATAGCATATTATTTCAGGTAATATCCTCTCCATCAGTCATTCTAAGTGTTATTTGTCAAGTTTGTTGTGATTAAAATGTTTACATGCTTCTGATTGATTGCTTCAGTTAGCACCAAGGACATACAAAATATTCTGGTTATTTTTCATAAAGTATTTCAATTATATCCTGGAGTTCCAAGTACACTTCAACACTTATAGTTACTTCTTGTAGCACCTTGAAACAAGCAGTTACAGTTCATTCTGAAGATCTTGTTTCATTAGGTATTAAGTACCCACCACTGTGATCAACCACTTATAGATATTTTTTGTCTTGTCACACAGACTAACATAATTCAAAGAATTCATTGCAATTAGCATTGCATGCAAGTATTTCCAGTTAGTTTGCAGTCACTCGTGCATCTGTGTGGCTTAAAGATATTTTACTTTTACAGTTTGCTGTAAGTTTGTTACTTCTTGTACATCTTACCTCTGAGGAATGAATTAATCTTTATTTACCATTCCCAAGAAGCAGGATATTAACATAGTGTTTCATTCCGATGAAATTTATTGTTGGTAGATTAACAACATTCCTTAATAGTAACTAAAGATTATCAATATTATTGTAATAGTCAACTGGTGTATGTGTAGCTTACAAATATACTTTGATGTTTTGCAAACTCATACCCTTTAAAATATATCATAAATGTTCCTCATTAGTGGTACTTTTTGGCAGTGCGGTAAGCCGTTTAAAAGAGAAAGGGCTACATCGACAAACGGGTGTAAGGTAGTGCAGTCTTTATTATCTGCATGGATCATGCCACTGTATTCTGGGGAATCATAGTGCTAGGTTTATACTGTAGATAGCTTGCATTAGCATGATTTAAAGATACTTTTTGCTGATATCTGTACTTAACGCATGATGTTACAGTAAGTTTATTGCATGTGCATGGGACAAGGTAGTTGTAAGTATGGAATATGGACGTAACAGTATGGGTGTGAGATAAGATTTTGTGCATGTAGGTCACTTTAATGGTGTGTGTCAGACTGGGATGTTAAAAGTGAATGCAAGTAAGAGCAAGTTTCTTGTCGACAGAGATGCAAATTTTTAGTATAACATTAGCTTAAGAAGAGAAGACTTAGTTTTAATGAATTTAAATCACTGGGAGTTATGATCAACAGGGATGTTAACGAGAAGCCGTAAGGTAAGAATTGATTCATGTAAGGAAGAAAACTTAAAGTAGTACCGAGACTTTTGGTGTACGGGAAGAAGTTAACTGTGGGGTGTGCAATAAACTTGTGTGATGGAATGCTTCTTCCATTTCTTGTGCATGATGTGAAGCTTTAGTTTTCCTAGGTTTGTATTGGTAATAGATAAGAGCATCAGAATTGTATAAGTTTCATGTTACAATTGGGATAAAAGAATAACTGGACAAAAGATTAAAGTTGTGAGAAAATTATGGTATATTATGGGGATGGGGAGAAAAATACTTCCCACATAATC
Organism: Panulirus ornatus; assembly: GCF_036320965.1. Classification (NCBI taxonomy): domain Eukaryota; kingdom Metazoa; phylum Arthropoda; class Malacostraca; order Decapoda; family Palinuridae; genus Panulirus; species Panulirus ornatus. The sequence continues at coordinate 4,976,804 of NC_092249.1, forward strand.
CCTGCATGTCGTAAAAGGTGACTAAAATGAGAGGGGTACTGGAAATCCTCCTCTCCAGATTTTACTTTTCCAAGAGAAGGAACAGAGAAGGGGGCCAAAAGAGGATTTTCCTTTTAGGCTCAGTCCTCTGTTCTTAATGCTACTTCGCTAATGTGGGAAATGGCAAATATGTATGAAAAAATTAGTCCTCTCCTTTCAGGCCTAGAAAGTCCATAAGAGATAGTGTGGTGTTAACACACAAAATTCTTTACCTTAGAAACATGGGAGTAACGTGGTCAGTAATGTGTCTGGTTACTATTAGCTTAGCCAGCTTATGATGAGATGGTGTCCATTTGAAGCTAGGTTGACTCAGTACATCCCACATAAACTAGTTTGAAGCTGGGCTTTCATCAGGTGACCATAGGGTTTAGAGAAGAATGTTATAGTTACTTGGCCATAAGTACTTCATGAGTATGATGCACATTATGGCCATGTAGGATGAACGGTAGGCCTTAGATAGATGAGAAAAATCTGTGGTAGTATTTAAGAAAGAACAGTACAAGAAGATGATGTAGACTGGAAAACAGAAGGACATACTTAGTGAATGAACTTGTTATTGGTGAGGATGCCAGGGAAATTAATTTCTATTATTTGTATTACATATAAGCTATATATGAGCTGAGAGATGTGAATGATTTTAGTTTCATTATATAAACTTAGCATGCAGTGTGAATATGGAGAAGTGCTTCAATTTGTGTAGAAGGCTTTGTTTAGTAATTTGTTAAGATTTTTATATCTACTTAACTGCTTATGTTATACACTTAATGTCATTAAAACTCATATCTTATGAATGATATTACATATCAAATGACTATATCCCTTGCTTCCTTATACATGTAACCTCTTAGGTAGATGTAGTTACTGAAACCACAGCTATTTTGCACTGCTCCAACAGTCTGTAATGTGTTTTAGGTTAAGTTTATCCCTTGAATCTATGAATGCCTAATATATGATTATAAGAATCATTGTCTTAGGGTACGGCTGATTTTTTCCTTTAAATCACTGCCTTACACTTAACTATATTATTGCATTGTCTCACAAAAACTTTTATTGTAACATATACAGTCAGTATTATGTTTGTGAGTACATATGTTACAAACACAGGGAAGAGAGTGATATGCTTTTTGTAAGAAGTATTATAATAGTTTGCACTCAATGTTTGCCTCAGGTAGCTTTGTTAGTGCCCTCCTAATTACAGTGTAAGACCTATAATTGATAGCCCAGTGTTGTTTTCAGCAGCCTCTGTCTAGTGCTGATTTGACTAATGTGCCAACTTTAACATGCATTTCAGTACCTATAAGAGAGGAAACACATGACAATTTGATTTGAATTCCTTCACCAGTAATGTTCACACATTCATATTTGACTTCAGAGACAAATATGCTAAAGTCAAGTCTCAGGATATTGAGGGCATATAATGACAACAAAGAATCAGTGATGATGAACCTGTCCTCCACCACTGTGTTTTCCCACATATTACTGATACTTTGTTTCCATTTCATTCAGGAGGTATCATTCTACATTATGCTGTCTCCAGTCTTAATTACATTAAGCTATTCTGCCTTAACATCATATTCCACATATTCCTGATGTGTTATATATGTACAACACAGCAGAGTATTCTTTTGTAAACATATTTAAAAAAAATTTTGCTCCCCAGTTGGTAAGAGGACATACTCTTTTTGCTGTGTTCTTAGTTTACGGCACTGTAGGTGTTTGCTCAAGACACCTGAGAGTGCCATTCATACATGCAAGCTTCTTTGTTCAAGATGCCTGAGAGTGTCATTCATAAATGCAAGTTTCTCATAAGAGGAGTGTCCTGTACGTAAACAAGTTTGGGAGGTATCACTGTTGGGATAAAATTCTTGCCCTTTGATGTACATTCTTTCCTTCAGTCTAGTGCTATGTATGTGATTTAATTCATATTTAAGTTCTCTACTTTTACTTCACTATTTGTAATGACATGAAAATAACCAGAACTTCACAGATGATATTCTTTAATACATGGTAGTATGTACATTCTTATACATTCTCTACATCAAGATGGAGTGTTGGAATTTAGATTTACCCACTTGACTTCCCTCATAGTCATGGGGAATGGTATGGGATGAGGGAAGTCTACTGGGGTAAAAGGAGGTTACAAGAATAAAAATGGCATAATGGAGGATATGAGAAAAAATATATCCAAAGAAATTAAGAATGACAGAGAGGAAGAGTATCACGCTGAAAAAATTATACATTAGAGAAGAAGAGAGATAGTGCTGAAAGGAGAATACTAGAAAAAGAGAAATACATGTAGGAATTTGATATTTTTAAAGAAAGGACTTATGGTTGTAGGAATTAGAGATTATTTATTTATTTTTTTTTTATCTTGCTTTGTTGCTGTCTCCCGCATTAGCGAGGTAGCGCAAGGAAACAGATGAAAGAATGGCCCAACCCACCCACATACACATGTATATACATACACGTCCACACACACAAATATACATACCTATACATCTCAATGTACACATATATATACACACACAGACATATACATATATACACATTAGAGATATTGGTAGAATTTACAAAAGTTAGAAGAAATTGTAGATATTGTTTTTAGTTGGAATTATAAATATGGGGAATAGGGGAAGATTAGGAATTAGAAATACAGTATAAAAAGAACAGAGAATATCAAAAGGCATGATTTTAGAATATACTGCTCGAGAGATAGGAAACATATAGGGGATACCCCTAATTGAAAGGGGATACTAAGAAATTTGGTGTGTATCAATCTTTTTGTGTTGGCAGCTTACTCAGAGTGATGTGGTTACGTTGATGACCAGGCTGGGTAAACCTGATCGTTGGTCAGCCACAAACATTGCTGACCTGGGCCCCATTGCTATGCGGTTACCAATCTGTCTTGATAAGATTGAGAACAAGACTGCCCTCATGAAGATGTAAGTATTTACAGAAATGTATTCAAGGAGCTTTAAGTACATGCAATAAGGTAGGGAAAGAGTGAGAGTGTTTGTGATTGTATGAAAAAGTAATTAGGTGTTTGTGATTGTATGAAAAAGTAATTAAGTGTTTGTGACTGTATGAAAAACTAAGTACGGTCTCTGTAAATAAAATCCAGTGATTACTGTTTAACATAGGCTTTCATGTGTAAGGTTTTATTTGCAGTACTTATTCCACTACTCACTTATGGCAGCATAGTTAAGTCTTAGGTGTCAGGTGACACAATTTGCTGCTTCAGTTACGCAACCGTACTGAAAGTCGAGTGATGCAACTTTTGCTCTCTTGCCCTAGTGTTTTGTGATATTTTTGCTATTTCTGTTCCATGTGATACTTTTTCTGTATCAGCAACTCACCAAGGATCCTAAAAAGTATACCATACATACTCTTCTACAGTCATTCACCATATTTTGCAGGGCTGAGATGTATCTAACAAGAGGTCATGATTCAAAAATTGTCTTCTATACAAATCCAGCAAACTCTCCCAACTTCTCTCTCATTCTCTTATGTTCCATCTACTTTTAACATTACTTTTACGTGCTTTCCTTTGGTGAGGAAGAATAACATTACAGGAGAAACCATTGTGTTGGCCAGATAATGGTAGCAAGCATGGTGGTCAGAAACAGTGGAAAGGTAGACTGTTGTGTTTGAGTAATATGCTGTTTATGAGGAAGATAGAATGATACAGCATTTTGAAATGGAATAAGAAAACAGAAAAGTAAGGTAAATTGTTTGGAGAAGATGCAGAAGAGCTCTGTAGTTAAATGTTATTAGATTGACATTTTGAGGAAGCCCCTAAGATTATCAATAAAAGATACAAAACTCTTGGTATGAACAAAGAGAAGTGACATGAATGAGTATGTTTGAGATAAGTGTGGAAAAAAAAAGAAAATGTCTTGGGAAATGAAAAATGGTGATGTTCATTGGATGAATTTAGTAATTGGTGTGATGCTGTAGGACAACAATGTGATATGGTGCATATTCTTGTGCAGTGCTGAAAGAATGAAGCAAAGCAATTCTGTAGTGTTAGGCAGATGCAGTTATGATAGCACTGCATGTATCATGAGGAGTAAGATGAATAAAACAGACTTTTTAAGTAACTGTGGATTAAATCATACCTAAAGATTAATGCTGGAAATAGGCAAGGATGCATATGTTACTATGTTTGTCATGCGTGTTTTGCTAGTGGAGTGGGAGTGGTTGTTACTGACAATGAAAGGAGGGACTAAAAGTAAGGGTTCAAATGAAAATAAGGAAAAGTGTTATTGGAAGTATTGCAGTGTAAGAAATGTGTACGAAAACAATTTGCACTTGAATGCAGATCAAACCAATATGTTTTGCTTGTGAATAAGAAGTCAGAATATGAAATAAAGAGATAACAAGAAAGTTAGTAACTGTGGGTGTTTGTGCAATAGATTCAGTAGTGATGATAAACCAAAAGGTAATGTATTAGAGCCATTGTTGAAACCCATGAAAATTAATGAAACTTGAAGGATAATATTGAACTGATGTGTAGACTACTAATTTTAATAAGCTTTGCTGCCAAATCAGGTTTAAGCTGCTCTGATTTTGACCCATGAAGCATGGGCCTTTGAGAGTTCAGGCAGATGAGTCAGGTGTTGCAAATGGATAGGGTGAAAAATAAGGTATTAACAGTACTACCCACTTAGATACTGGGAGAGTCAGTGACAACTACAGAGTAAGCCAGCACTTCAGTTGTTGTCAAACTGAACTCCTTTGACCCTCGTAGTTGTGTTTCTTTTCTGACTCATCCATACATGGAACTGCTGACTTTCTCCACAAACATACAGTCTCTCTTTGTCACAAATAATACTTGACAGCACTTAACTCATACAACTCCTTCTTCCTAACACTAAGACTTTTTTTTGTGGTGAGTGCTATGTGCTAGCCCAGCCTTTTGGCAAAATGGTACGAGCAATAGTTCGAAGTAGTAGGTTGGAACATTAGTAGGCGCATTAGGAGCTAGTAGTTGTTCAGTAAATGCTTAGAAGTGGCACTGGAGTTCACCAATTACAGAGACTCTTTTGCCATGGCCACCCCCTTGGTTGGAATTCCCGAAGGGAATGGGCATCAGAGATATAGACAGAAAAATAAGGGTATTGAGAAGGAGGCAGTGTGATATGAAGGGTCTGGTTGATAAAGTAAATGCTAGATGAATGTGAGAAAAGTTTGGTTGTGCATAAAATAGATGAGATTTTATTGAATTTACTATATGTAAATAGGCACAGAGGAAGACCAAAATTAAGTTTAAGGGTGTGAAAAAGCATATATCAGAAAAGCATCATTGTGGATGATAATTATTTATTGATGGATTGTGGCAGCCAACTTATTGTTTCATGGGAACAGACATTAGGGATGTAAGTGTTTTAAGTAATTAATGCACCCAAGAATGTGCCTGAATAGCCATGTTTTTAGCATATGTTATCACCTTTAAGACAGATAAAGATTTGTCAGGAATGAGTAAAAGTGAAAGAGTAAGGAATAACTTGATTTTATTGATTGTGATAGAATTAGGGTGGTAAATGATCAGGACGCAACCCAGCACAGAAGTGGAGAATGATTTTAATGAAAAAGCAGCTCATATGCCAAAATAGTATTGATGGGAAAGTAAATATCTCATAAGTAACTTGGTTACCCCTCATACAGGAAGCAGATCATCAAAGACTGCCAGAAGCCAAAACCACTTCCATCCTGTCCTGAAGAAAGTGACCTGCAGGAAGCAAACAGGGCAGTCTACCGGAAAACTCATGGAGCTATCTCATCATGGAACACTGCTAATTTGACAGATATTGGGGGTTTGGCCAACCTCATGGATGATGTCATCAATAATGTTGGTGATGAATTCGTCAGGGATGCTAAGAATGATATAATCAAGGTAATTAGGCATAACATTCATGCAGCCCCATAAAAACGGACATCCACAAATTAGTACACATATTAGTTGGTACTGTATCCACATTTGCAAAGCTCCTAAACTCATTAATAAACAGGTAAACATGTATACATGTGGGGTGAAATGACCATAGCCTTTAAAATTTTAAAACAGATCAATGATGTGGACAGTGAACAGTTCTTCAAAAGATGTAGAAATAACAAATAACATGAAATCAGGAAAAAAATATTAAAACAGATATGAAGAAGTAATTTTACATTTTAACTGTGGATGAGAGAGCTTGGGAAGCGAGTCAGTTGTTGTTCGCTGATGATACAGCACTGGTGGCTGATTCATGTGAGAAACTGCAGAAGCTGGTGACTGAGTTTGGTAAAGTGTGTGAAAGAAGAAAGTTAAGAGTAAATGTGAATAAGAGCAAGGTTATTAGGTACAGTAGGGTTGAGGGTCAAGTCAATTGGGAGGTAAGTTTGAATGGAGAAAAACTGGAGGAAGTAAAGTGTTTTAGATATCTGGGAGTGGATCTGGCAGCGGATGGAACCATGGAAGCGGAAGTGAATCATAGGGTGGGGGAGGGGGCGAAAATCCTGGGAGCCTTGAAGAACGTTTGGAAGTCGAGAACATTATCTCGGAAAGTAAAAATGGGTATGTTTGAAGGAATAGTGGTTCCAACAATGTTGTATGGTTGCGAGGCGTGGGCTATGGATAGAGTTGTGCGGAGGAGGGTGGATGTGCTGGAAATGAGATGTTTGAGGACAGTGTGTGGTGTGAGGTGGTTTGATCAAGTAAGTAATGTAAGGGTAAGAGAGATGTGTGGTAATAAAAAGGGTGTGGTTGAGAGAGCAGAAGAGGGTGTTTTGAAATGGTTTGGGCACATGGAGAGAATGAGTGAGGAAAGATTGACCAACAGGATATATGTGTCGGAGGTGGAGGGAACGAGGAGAAGTGGGAGACCAAATTGGAGGTGGAAAGATGGAGTGAAAAAGATTTTGAGTGATCGGGGCCTGAACATGCAGGAGGGTGAAAGGCGGGCAAGGAATAGAGTGAATTGGATTGATGTGGTATACCGGGGTTGACGTGCTGTCAGTGGATTGAATCAGGGCATGTGAAGCGTCTGGGGTAAACCATGGAAAGTTGTGTGGGGCCTGGATGTGGAAAGGGAGCTGTGGTTTCGGGCATTATTGCATGACAGCTAGAGACTGAGTGTGAATGAATGGGGCCTTTGTTGTCTTTTCCTAGCGTTACCTCGCACACATGAGGGGGGAGGGGGATGGTATTCCATGTGTGGCGAGGTGGCGATGGGAATGAATAAAGGCAGACAGTGTGAATTGTGTGCATGGGTATATATGTATGTGTCTGTGTGTGTATATATATGTGTACATTAAGATGTATAGGTATGTATATTTGCGTGTGTGGACGTGTATGTATATACATGTGTATGGGGGTGGGTTGGGCCATTTCTTTCGTCTGTTTCCTTGCGCTACCTCGCAAACACGGGAGACAGCGACAAAGCAAAATAAATAAATATATAAACTGTGATGGATAAACTGGATAGGATATGTAGAATATTAAAAATTTACAGAAATTTAAAAAGTTGTAAAAAAAATAGAGAATGGTCAAGAGATGAGGCCCCATTGTTTAAAATTCCCTCCATGTTGAGTACAAATAGGTAACTGACTACATCAAACCCTTAACCCTAAAACATCAAAGCACCCATTGGACTTTGGTATGGCTGTTAGGTTTCACTATGGTTAGTATAGGTGCTTTATCAGAGTCTGCTATTCTTTGAAAGCGATTCTGAAGTGTAGAATTATATATATATATACAATAAGGAGATGGAAGGATGGAATGAAGAAGATTTTGAGTGATCAGGGCCTGAACATGCAAGAGGGTGAAAGGTGTGCATGGGAGAGAGTGAAGTGGAATAATGTGTACTAGGGTTGACATGATATCAGTAAAATGAGCTAATGACAGACAGAGAATGGATGTGGCTTTTCTTCATCTATTCCTGGCAATACCTTGCTAATGCTGGATATGGCGATCAAAGATGAAAAAATATTGTAAATAGCATTATAGACATGTTCAAATGTGTATGGATAGTACCTATAGATAATAGTAAATGTTATAAGTGAATTTGTATCACGAGGCTCACTCGTCCACTGTACCTCCTTCATACCCCATCCCTCCAATTCCTTTACAAGTGAATTTATGTCATAACTTCCGCACTTTACCATAGCCATCTTAGTTAACATACTCATTTGTATACATCCTTTAACATTTTATTTTTAATGTGAATAGTGATATCACTATTGAATATCTATCATGTGGTAAATAGTTCTTCATAAGGTATAAGACCATACTTATCAGGGGTCATGATCAGAAGCTGGGAAGGAGGTTTGTAAGGGCAGAGGATGGTTGGAATGGTCTGAGCAAGTAAATGGTGATTGCTTTTTGATTACAAAGATTTAAAAGTTTTTGATATAGAAGCACCACAGAAGGGGCTCCACAATTGTCAGTTTCTCTCCTCCTAATGTAAAAGTAGGTAATTATAGATAAGTAATTATACACAAGTTACAAAAGCTGTGAAGAAATACTTCTGTAATAACAGAATAGTAGATTCATCATCTTCCTACAGTTGACGTTTGGAAAGGAGGAGTCCAGCACAGCTAATGCTTGGAAGAAGATGCTCTGCAGGGCAGAGGGGTGCCACTCCATGGGCAAAAATGAAGTAAGTCAAGAATTTCACTTTACTTGTCATGAAGACTTATGTTACATATAGCTTTTATGAACTGTAATTTGTAATTATGAGTATTTGAGAGAAATGAAAAGGGTCTGGAGAGAATAAGTGAGAATGGTTGACGAGGATTTATGTGTCAGAAGTGGAGGGGACGAGGAAATAGGGGAGACCAAATTGGAGGTGGTAGGATGGAGTGAATACTATTTTGTGAGTCTGCAAAAAAAATTGATATTTTCTCTCTCATAGATTCTTAAAGTACTGACATAATAATCAACTTTGAGCTTCATCACAAATTACTTTCCTTAAGTTTCTTAAATAAGTCAACTTTCTTTGCAATTCAGAGCAAAGTATGCTAACAGTTTTTATAATAAGAACACTAGGGGCTGCTTGGTGGTCATTTGAATACATTATAATTACATATGCAGGACAGAATTATGAAAAAATGCAAATCACATGCCTCAGAATGGTGCAGTGTCTGCTAAGCAATTGAAGTGGCCATTACAAACACTTACATTATTTTTATTTAGAATTGGTATGTTGAAACCATTTTTTTAAGTCCTGGATTGCAAGACTGCCCCTGTATTTTCCATGTAGTTTTGTTCATTGTATTCTCTTGTATTAAGGCTTCCAAAATTACATTAAACTTTGCACAGTATGGGTTATTTATGTCAACATTCTTCTTTATATTTGCATCTTACTCTGAAATAGATTTATTGATAATTACAAGACCAGTTTTTCTGAAAGACCTTTCTAAAGGTTTTTGCAGCCTAAGGCTGCACAGCATCCAGTAATAGGGAGTTGTAGACTCCTCTGGAGTGAGAATTCCTTTGACGAGACCGTGCTTCCATTGATATAACCTCTCGAAAGGAGACTTTTCACTCAAGGTGCAACCGTGAGTAGGTGGGTTCCTTATTCTTTTATCATTATTCTCACTCCTTACTAGTTCATCATTTTCATTGTCTTCTATTAGGAGATGATTTTCTCTGTACCTCTTCTTATCTTTTTCTTTTCTGATTTTTCTTATATCTTCTTCATGTCATCTGGTTTTATTTCAGTTTCATTGGCATTATTGAAGGGATTTTTACATTTTTTTACTTCTTTGTCATCACTCTCTTTCATTTGTATTACATTAATTTGTTTATCATTACTCTTCATCCATTATTATGGTGTTTGCTATATTTTGTCTTGTTCTTGAAAAATATACTTCACAAATGAATAATAGTCATCTGTTGTTATATCCCTCATTATGTAAGCAGTCTTGTACTCCTTGCTTCCTTGCTCTCAATTTATATTTCATCTTGGGAATAATGCTAAAATTTTATTTTACCTTGTAGCACATGCTCTATGTGTAGTTGAAAGATGGTTCTTAAATTTTCTTGGTCACTGTAACACATGCTTTTTGGATACATGTGATTTTTTTTCTCTGCATATGCTATTGCATTTCTTGTTCATCTAAACTTTTATGTTTTTTTGTATGTACAGTTCTCTTGGCTGTAGCATCCAGATAGTTTAGCTACCTCAGGGATATTGCTGTATTTGGCGAGTATCTCATAGAGATCTTGCATAGTATAGCTGGACATAAGTGGATAGATGAAATGGAAAAGAAAATGATGATATGAGACAGATAGATGATATGAAGTAATCTTTCGAAAGGTGCATGGATGAGTGCATGATGTTATGGTCATGTAGAATGTATAGCAGATGATAGGCTGGTCAAGGAAATATAAATCATGGATGAGATAGATGTATGCAGTAAGAAAATTGATCAGGGTTAGGGATGTTTGGAAGCAGTGGATGCATTTTATGTATGGAGGTGGTGTGAGTGGAGACAAATCCAACTTGAAGGAAAAACTTAGTGTATAAATCATGGATGAAATGGATGTATGCAGTAAGAAAATTGATCAGGGTTAGGGATGTTTGGAAGCAGTGGATACATTTTATGTATGGAGGTGGTGTGAGTGGAGACACAAATCCGACTTGAAGGAAAAACTTAGTGTATAAGGTATAAAATAAAAAGCACTTTATTGTAAAAGTGTTGCAGTCCATGTTTCATTTTATCACTGTGGGAATAGGTTGAAGATGTTTATGAGGGATTTCAGAAGCTGAATGTTCTTGATACACCCCATGGTATTAGGAATGAATAAAGGTGATTGATAGATGGATGCATAAAGTACATCAGCAATAAAATATACTACACAGGTAAGTGAGGATATAAAATTTTGCTACACAGTTGGGACAGATTGGAAAGTTGTTAATGATTTACTTGAAGCAAGAACACTTAACCAGGTTTGCAAAACTTTTTTCTGAGGAAAAACTCTTACTAGTTCCTAACATTAGTATTCACCTTGGATCCCTGAACCATAATCACATACCCACTATTATGTCTTTCAGCGTAGCAGTATATTTATGTATTGTAAATAAGTGCCATGACTTCATAACTATGCTTCAAGGCCAAAACATGGTATGATGGCTTGGGCAACTTGAAGAAATATGTGATGCCTAGTGACCTGTCTGCAGCTGCATTGGAGGATGCCAGCCTCAAGTCTGAACTCATTGCTAATGCTAAGGACATGAGTGATAACATCAAGGCAAAGGTAAGCTCTGTGATAGTGTTGAGATAAGAAATAAGGTTTATGGGAAAGTAACTGGGGAAGGATGGAGTTCATGTGGTGCATATGAGGAAAAACTCTGGAAGAATGAAAATGATAGATCTTGATCATAAGAACAGAAGAGTGCTTTATGGACATTTTGGGAATCTGACCATCCTTAGAGGATGTGAGAAAGACTCCTTGGGAGGTTTCTGAGAAAGGAGGTTGCCTAGAGAAGTAGAAATGCTTTGAAGATGTTAAGGAGGATCTCTCTAGAAGGAGAAAAGGGATGTGGAAGAGATACAAAAATCAGAGGTAGAGGTAGATACTGGCTCTCTATAGGAACAGATTCTTTAGAACTATCAGAGACATTCATAAGAACAGTGGGTTAGTTTCATATGGATACATATTCTCTTACATTCATTCACTTACAAGTATATACACATTCATTGACGTACGAGTATATACTTCCAAACAAAACAAAACTATTCCATAAATTTATGGGAGTAAATTGTTAAATGAAAACTTACTTTTAGAGAAATACTATTAGGTGTTAAGTATCTTTGAAGAAAGCGAGAATATAAAGTCTAACTAGTTTAAAGCTTTTATATATCTTTTTCATACAACTTAAGAAGCACTGAATTACCAGTTGGTTCTAATGCATTACAAATTTCATAAAATCAGTAAACTGAAAAGCAAAGTATCAGGCTGAAGACTCAGAGGATTGTTTGCAGAAACAGAAGAGGAAATATGTAATGGGCATAAAGCTACATATTAAAGTATTTTCATACTTGACAACATTTTAACACCAATATTAACAAGATTAGATGAGAAAAATACCATGGGAAACATTGATTCTGTTAGACAAGATATGAATATGCTCTTGAGGGTTTTAGATCCATATTAGGCACATGTCCTCAATAGTGAACTCTCATCTTGTTACCTCAAGAAGTTTCCTACAACACTAAACAGGTCACTTGAAATCTCATTAAGAAACTTCATCAAAAAGGAATCAGTACCAAGGGAGTGAAAGAAAATATGCCTGCTTTTAAGAAAGGAGATAGGGAAAATGAACTGAATGGCCAGCTAGTATCTGTGTTAAGTTTAGTTCGTAAATATTGGAAATTTATTTTTTTCATCATACTTGATTACCGTTTCCTGCGTCAGCGAGGTAGCACCAGGAAACAGATGAAGAATGGCCCATCCACTCGTATACACATATAGATATATATAAACGCCCATACACACAGACATATACATATAAACATAAGTACATACATACATATACATACACATACACAGACATATACATATATACACATGTACATATTCATAACTTGCTTGCCTTCATCCATTCATGGCACTACTCCACAACACAAGAAACAGCATTGCTACCTCCTGCTTCGGCAAGGCAGTGCCAGGAAAACAGACAAGAAAGGCCACATTTGTTCACACTCAGTTTCTAGATGTCATTTGTAATGCACTGAAATGACAGCTCCCTATCCACATCCAGGCACCACAGACCTTTCCATGGTTTACTGCAGACATTTCACATGCCCTAGTTAAGTAATAGGGGAATTGGAGAAGAATATTACCAAAAAATATAATGAATGACTTTGACAAAGGAGATATTGCCAACGTGAGAGACATATCAGATTTAGAGGGAAGATATGTATAATGATATGTACATAGGTGGGTGGATTGTGTGCTCTTGGACAACCAAAAACCTCTTACAGGCAAGCATTAATAGGGAGAACACAGTGAATGAATTGAAAGATAGGTAAAAAGAAAGTTACTTAAAAGGAAAGAAACAAAACTTCTCATCATAGATTGATTCTCAAATTAGTTTAGAGTTGTTAATAGCCTCCTGGAGGTTTTAGTCATGGTTCCAGTGCTGCTCATGCTCTATGTGAAACTTTCCAGAAAGACTGCGATTATACATGAATGTGTTTGAATGCTGATGAAACGTAAGGGAGAATTTAGTAGTCTTGTGTCATGAAAACATTCAAAGAAACCTAGACATGCTCATGCTTTGGTCAGATGGTGTCAAGTATTGTTTTATGAAAATGTGATGGGGATTTTTTAAATACTTTATTGATGTCTGTTGCCACTAATATTATGCTGGTGTGAGGTTGTGGTTGGTTGAAGGCATCTAGGTTAAGTTATGTAAAGTCTGTGAGTAATGTGGTAGTGCCATGATCATTGTACCTCTTAGTCAATTTTTATTTTTTCCAGGATTCTATGTTAGTACTGAAAGATGAATTAAAGAACAAGATCCCAGAAAACATCACCAAGGCAGAAATTGAAGCTATGGGTGTGTAGCCACTTCTTCTTGTTTACCTTATGATGGTCTCTGAGTGTAAGTTGGAATGTAAAAGACTCAGGAATAATGAATGGCTTCTTATATGTGAGCCTTGCATAGTAGATACAGTAACAATGGTGTCTTTTGTATGAACCTAGCACATATATGAGGGAATAGATTGAGAACTTGTTTTTGTCATGCAAGTCTGTCATTTCTTGCATTAGCAAGGTAGCACTAGGAGCATCATAATGGCCTCATTCACTCACATCTACTCTCGCTGTCATGAGAAACTTGTTTATGGTTAAAAAAGATAGGAGTGATTTGGTGAGTTAGTGTTACTTTCATAACCTCAAGTTTACATATTTATAAAGCTGATGGATATCAGGTATCCAAAAACATCTACCTGTCACTCCCAGATATCTGTTGCTGACCAACTGGTTATTGTGGTGGCAGGTGTATAATAGAAGCATGGGTTGAGTTCATTTTGAGTTAACTAGAGCTTATTGTTGGCATGTAATTACCAATTTGTACGGTATTTGGAGGGAGTTTTACACCCATAGAGCCTTCAAACATATCCACATCTGCTCTCCGAAATGACATTCTCTCCTTCCACAGATTTTTCATCGCTCCCAGAACCTTCGCCCCCTCCTCAACCCTGTGACTCACTTCCACTTCCATCTGCAGTTACATTTGCTACTATCGGACAATGCCTTTAATTTATGTGTGCTTTTGCATTAACATCGTCTTCATTTATTTTATTCTATTCAGTTGCCCCTCTTATCCCATAAAAGTACTTCTTTACATTTTTTTTAATGTTTCTTGCATAATTTCATGCTAAGTTTTCTAGCTGTCCTACTCCTGCCTCCTTCGAAGGGTTGTTTACCATTTATGACATCAGTCTGAATTAAAATCTTAAAGATTGTGATCATGTCATCCCTTACTCTTGTTCTCCAATGTGGGCATATTTTAGGCTTGTGACCTTTCCCTGTGACTTGGTTCTTTAATCATGTTGTTCTTGCCCTTCTCTGGACTTTCTCTATTTGCTCTTTGTACTAATTTAGGTATAGGGAAGGAGTTTGGAGTTTGCCAAAGTGGACTGTGATTTATTATGAGAGGTTACTTTCATAGTTATGTTTGGAGTAGGTGGATGGATTAGGTTTTAAGATGATTGTGGATGTGATAATACTTTTTCTTTCTGTAGGAGAGGTGTTGTCATGGATGTAGAAGTAGAAATTTGAGGTAAAAAAGTTTTGTTTTCATATGATTGAGTTAGTTACACATGAAATGGTAGGATTAACATGTTAGGTATGATGTTGGGCCGGGGCTCTGAACAGGGTGTCCTTCATGTCTTAGGGGTCTTTTTTGGGAATTTTTCTTTTTTCCATTGTGTAATTGTTTGATATTGATGGATTTGTCAATGCAGATAGTTAAGTTTGTGGATGATTCACTAATCAAATTTCAGAGCTTAGTAGGAAAGGTCTGTGGGGCCTGGATATGGATAGGGAGCTGTGGTTTTGGTGCATTACACATGACAGTTGGAGACCAAGTGTGAACGAATGTGGCCTTTTTTATCTGTTTTCCTGGCCCTACCTTGTTAACACGGGGTGGCGATGCTATTTCCTGTGGGGCAGGGTGGTACCAGGAATGGATGAAGGCAAGGAAGGATGAATATATACATGTGTATATTCCTATGAGTCCACATGGAAAATGAAACACGATAAGTTCCCAAGTGCATTTTCATGTAATAATCACATCATCAGGGGAGGCACAAGAGAGAAATATAACAGTCAGTTGATATACATCGAAGAGACAAAGCTAGGACGCCATTTGGTAAACATGTGGTTGTCTTGGACAGGTATATATATATATGCTTTGAGGGTGTCATACATGTGTTGGGTATGATGCCAAGAGTGGTTAGATGTTTGAGTGAATAGTGAGATTAGTGAGTGTTCCTCAGATTCTACTTTCTATGGTGTGAGGAAAGTCATGGATGATATTTGATGATATCCTGCAATTTTTTTTTCTCAGTGTTCTACAGATTGGATGGATTATTGAAGTTTCTTTATTGCATGTGGAAATTTTTATACTGACCACTGTCTATCATCAACTTTTTATCCCCTTTTTCTATGGTACCAGCTCCATACCATTTTTCATTTCCTTCACCTATTGCCATCTTTATCAACAAAGCCTTTTCTTGATCTTTCAAAGATATACTTTCTTCAATTTCTCCTTTTCTTTTGCTAACATCTTTTCTTGTGCTTCTTCCTTTTCCTGTCTTAAGAGTTCCTTTTTTCTTTTTTATTTCAAATATTCATGCATACCTTGCTACATTTTTAACAAATGCCCTGAATTAACTTAAGGGATAGGCTTAACCATCACTATTATCAAGCTTGATAGCCTTAAAGAACTTTAGGCTCATGAAAAACAAGTTCTGAAGCCCGCAAGCCTTAAGATGATTCTAGTTGATACGTTCACACATGCTTTTATCATTGCTTGTCCTTTATTTTTTTCATGGAAGATGAAAACCTCTCCAATATTTGATTTTTATTTTTCCAAATACGCATTTGTTTTGCTAAACACAAGAGTTGTATTAAAAGTTTCTACTTCTAAATACTTCATTAGAAATACAGAGTGCAAAGTTTCATGTATGAATTAGATGAATTAATGTAACAGAAGCATCAAATTCACCTAATGTAGAACAGAAATACAGTATTGAATTTATTTCATATTGGTCACACTGATTTCATAAAACTGGACTGAAAATTACCCACACTGAGTTACCGTGACCAAAATTAATTAGCAGCTCTTATTCCTACTTAAGTATTTAGATGAACTGAAGGCACATTTGTCACAGATCACACTTTTTCATCTCAAATAAGGAATTCTTGCTTAATACACTGATTTCATGAGACAGCTTTAGAGACAGAGTTATTCATGGGTTATGGATATCTGTTTTTACAGGTAGCTCACTTTTTACCAGAGCTCCAGCTTGCTTCTTGAAGAAGGCAGCAACAAGAAAGCTATTGAACACTTTGCTAAATGATGCTTCTAGGAGTATTGCCATGATGCAGGGGGCAGAATCCCTTTCCAAGGTGAGTCTTCTAGGAATAAGAAATTGGTTAACATCACCCATAGTTCTGTTAACTTTTTAGGTGTTAGGTCATGATACTAAGAATTTACTTTGCAACAAGAGCATCGCATGATTCTTTTCCTGTTTCATCAGAAGTCATATTTATGTAGGGCTCGTTGACTGGAGGGGGGACTTAACTTTGGGGCCCCTTCTTGGTCTCATAATGGTCTCCCTTCCTAAGGCATGGATGGGGAGGAACCTTAATCAGAATATACTCTTTGTATGTTATACTGCCCAAATATTCCCTACATGTCATAGAATGCTATTAAAGGGAATGGGAGGATGGGAGTTAAGAAGCCTTCCTTCTTATTTTACTTTTCCAAAAGAAGAAACAAGGGGGTCAAGTGAGGATTTTTTCTTCTAAGGCTCAGTCGCCTGTTCTTGATGCTACCTTGTTAATGCAGGAAATGGCAAATATTTTTGAAGAAATTTATTGTCTTGAAAAGATAGATCAGTTAAGATTGGTACTTTGAAAGAGATAAATATGAAATGGGAAAGACATGAGAAGGTAGAGATTTCCAAAATGGTCCACCTTGAGTTGTCTGTGGCCACACAGAAATCATGTGGCACAGCAACTTGCAGAGTATTGTATAGTCTAGCTAGTGGTAGGGGTGCACAAGCAGCCAGCTCTCTGGAGCAAAAGCCAAAGTGATGCCAATAGAAGAGGGAAAGAGATACAAAATTGCAGCATAGGGCAAGAGGGTCAGGTTTGGAAGTTATCCTGGAACAGTTTAAAAGTCAGGCCACTTTCAACTCTGTCAAGCAAGGATACTGAACTAGAACCACCCAAGATGTGAGAACAATACTCCATACAAGGACCTATCAATCATTTGTATAAACACAGCTACTGTTCAGAAGAAAAGTAGTTTTGACATGTAAACAGGACACCTAGTTTCTTAGAGGCAGGCTTAGCTATTCCCATAATACAGGTTTCCAGGAAAGAGTGGATGTTACAGTAGTGATCATAATGGTATGAATCAGTTATGTACACATAGATTATGCCTAATTGTGACCACTAGAGTATACATTCTAAGTAAATGATTATGTGAAAATTAATGTTGTTTCAAACTTTTTACATAACATCATTTATGAGATATAACTTGTGTAATTATTTGATGATGCATATAAGAGCAAATTTTGTTAAAGTTGAATTGTTTGAAAAATAATTTGTGGTACTAGTCTCAGATTTTCTCTGCCTAAAGCTGTTCTCAAGATTTAATCAGAAACATACCAAAATTTTCATAGCTACAGGATGTAATGATTGATCCTTACCAAATCCATAGACTTTTCTTTAAAAATGAAAGAAGGCTAACCCAAATATATAATTCTGAATGTAGCTTACAGCAATGCAAGTGTCAGATTTTCAAACCTTAGAAGATTCAGAACTGTTGGATGAATGAAAAGTTGAGATTTGAAAATGAAAAACTTTCTTTCCAAGCAAGGATCACTCCATGACCATGGAATGAGTGAAGCAGGCCTATCAGGCCTTTCTTACGGATTTAATCATCCTTCATTTTTGTGGGTAGGCACTTATGCTGTGTTACCCTTTTTTAAAGTTAATAACATGCTTTGCTTTCTTGTACCAGCGAGGTTATGAGAATTTATTCTATAGCATGATTGCATTTCGCTAACGATTCAGTTTCTTCCAGACAATGTCGTTAATGGATACTACCATGGATGCTGCTCTGGTCGATAATGTCCTTGATTTCTCCAAGGTACCAGAATCCCTAATGGCACACCTTAGCCCATGGCTACTTGAAAACATGAAGAAGGACCATTTAAGGAAACTTGTATTATCTTCTTCTGAGAGTGGTCACCAACTGACACCCTTTCAGATTAGTACAGTACTATCATCAGTAAGTATATTTTGTCTGCAAGTTCTTAAGGGGATTTAGTATTCAGCCACACTAAGAAAGTTCCTCTGAAATACTGTAAGTAAATTTGCTGTCTAGGATTTTTGAATGAGATAACGTATGTCAAGCTCCATTTCCTTTGAAAAAACATGATAGAGCTGATGGGACACTGTAATATAGGAGTAATTTTCTGAACTTACAACCCATGGGTAAGCAGAATTGTCTGAGCTTATTCCTCAGTGACAGTGTAGAATTGATACTCTGTCATGTACAGGTGCATAACTAACTATCCTTGGGAAGTGGGAGACATATGAGAAATTTTAGCATGTTCTTAAAATCTTATACCATCATTGCCTGTTTCCAAATGTGTTACAAATGAATATAGACTTTAAAAAATGAACTTCATTGAAAATGTTATGAATATGCTATAGATAACTCCAGCATAACTTATTCACAAAATTTTAAATTTTTGTTAAGATTATGGTGACTAGATTTCTAGATTTTCTTGGGCTCCTTACAGCATCTTAGTAAAGCAGTTGAAATACTGTACTTAAAATTACAAAATTATATGTTAAGATCAGTATTCTTTATAATTTTCCTCTTTATATCATATTTCATTCTTTCACAAACCCATAAAATGATAAGTAATAGAATATTAGCAAGGCAGCAGGTTTGGATGGTATTGCAGTGGAATTTATTAAAAAAGGGGAAGACTGTATTGTTGACTGGTTGGTAAGGTTATTTAATGTATGTATGACTCATGGTGAGGTGCCTGAGGACTAGCGGAATGCTCGCATAGTGCCATTGTACAAAGGCAAAGAGTGAGTGCTCAAATTACAGAGGTATGAATTTGTTGAGTATTCCTGGGAAATTATATGGGAGGGTATTGATTGAGGGGGTGAAGGCATGTACAGAGCATCAGATTGGGGAAGAGCAGTGTGGTTTCAGAAGTGGTAGAGGATGTGTGGATCAGATGTTTGCTTTGAAAAATGTATGCAAGAAATACTTAGAAAAGCAAATGGATTTGTATGTAGCATTTATGGATCTGGAGAAGGCATATGATAGAGTTGATAGAGATGCTCTGTGGAAGGTATTAAGAATATATGGTGTGGGAGGTAAGTTGTTAGAAGCAGTGAGAAGTTTTTATCGAGGATGTAAGGCATGTGTACATGTAGGAAGAGAGGAAAGTGATTGGTTCTCAGTGAATGTGGCTTTGCGGCAGGGGTGTGTGATGTCTCCATGGTTGTTTAATTTGTTTATGGATGGGGTTGTTAGGGAGGTGAATGCAAGAGTTTTGGAAAGGGGCAAGTATGCTGTCTGTTGTGGATGAGAGAGCTTGGGAAGTGAGTCAGTTGTCCACTGATAATACGGCACTGGTGGCTGATTCGTGTGAGAAACTGCAGAAGATGGTGACTGACTTTGGTAAAGTGTGTGAAAGAAGAAAGCTGAGAGTAAATGTGAATAAGAGCAAGGAAATTAGGTACAATAGGGTTGAGGAACAAGTCAATTGGGAGGTAAGTTTGAATGGAGAAAAACTGGAGGAAGTGGAGTGTTGTAGATGGAACCATGGAAGCATAAGTTAATCATAGGGTGGGGGAGGGGGCAAAAGTTCTGGGAGCATTGAAAAATGTGTGGAAGTCGAGAACGTTATCTTGGAAAGCAAAAATGGGTATGTTTGAAGGAATAGTGGTTCCAACAATGTTATTGGTTGCGAGGTGTGGGCTATAGGTAGAGTTGTGCGGAGGAGGGGGGATGTGCTAGAAATTAGATGTTTGAGGACAATATGTGGTGTGAGGTGGTTTGATCGAGTAAGTAATGAAAGGGTAAGAGAGATGTGTGATAATAAAAAGAGTGTGGTTGAGAGAGCAGAAGAGGGTGTTTTGAAATGGTTTGGTCACATGGAGAGAAGGAGTGAGGAAAGATTGACAAAGGATATGTTTCAGAGGTGGAGGGAACGAGGAGAAGTGGGAGACCAAATTGGAGGTGGAAAGATGGAGTGAAAAAGATTTTGAGTGATCAGGGCCTGAACATGCAGGAGGGTGAAAGGCAGGCAAGGAATAGAGTGAATTGGATCGATGTGGTATACTGGGGTTGACGTGCTGTCAGTGGATTGAATCAGGGCATGTGAAGCGTTTGGGGTAAACCATGGAAAGTTGTGTGGGGCCTGGATGTGGAAAGGGAGCTGTGGTTTCGGGCATTATTGCGTGACAGCTAGAGACTGAGTGTGAACAAATGGGGCCTTTGTTGTCTTTTCCTAGCGCTACCTCGCACACATGAGGGGGGAGGGGGATGGTATTACATGTGTGGCGAGGTGGCGATGGGAATGAATAAAGGCAGACAGTGTGCATTGTGTGCATGGGTATATATGTATGTGTCTGTGTGTGTATATATATGTGTACATTGAGATGTATAGGTATATATATTTGCGTGTGTGGACGTGTATGTATATACATGTGTATGGGGGTGGGTGGGGCCATTTCTTTCGTCTGTTTCCTTGCGCAACCTCGCAAACGCGGGAAACAGCGACAAAGCAAAGTAGAATAGAATAGATGATACAGCGCTGGTGGCTGATTCATGTGAGAAACTGCAGAAGCTGGTGACTGAGTTTGGTAAAGTGTGTGAAAGAAGAAAGTTAAGAGTAAATGTGAATAAGAGCAAGGTTATTAGGTACAGTAGGGTTGAGGGTCAAGTCAATTGGGAGGTAAGTTTGAATGGAGAAAAACTGGAGGAAGTGAAGTGTTTTAGATATCTGGGAGTGGATCTGGCAGCAGATGGAACCATGGAAGCGGAAGTGAATCATAGGGTGGGGGAGGGGGCGAAAATCCTGGGAGCCTTGAAGAATGTGTGGAAGTCGAGAACATTATCTCGGAAAGCAAAAATGGGTGTTTGAAGGAATAGTGGTTCCAACAATGTTGTATGGTTGCGAGGCGTGGGCTATGGATAGAGTTGTGCGGAGGAGGGTGGATGTGCTGGAAATGAGATGTTTGAGGACAATGTGTGGTGTGAGGTGGTTTGATCGAGTAAGTAATGTAAGGGTAAGAGAGATGTGTGGAAATAAAAAGAGCGTGGTTGAGAGAGCAGAAGAGGGTGTTTTGAAATGGTTTGGGCACATGGAGAGAATGAGTGAGGAAAGATTGACCAAGAGGATATATGTGTCGGAGGTGGAGGGAACGAGGAGAAGAGGGAGACCAAATTGGAGGTGGAAAGATGGAGTGAAAAAGATTTTGTGTGATCGGGGCCTGAACATGCAGGAGGGTGAAAGGCGTGCAAGGAATAGAGTGAATTGGATCGATATGGTATACCGGGGTTGACGTGCTGTCAGTGGATTGAATCAGGGCATGTGAAGCGTCTGGGGTAAACCATGGAAAGTTGTGTGGGGCCTGGATGTGGAAAGGGAGCTGTGGTTTCGGGCATTATTGCATGACAGCTGGAGACTGAGTGTGAACGAATGGGGCCTTTGTTGTCTTTTCCTAGTGCTACCTCGCACACATGAGGGGGGAGGGGGATGGTATTTCATGTGTGGCGAGGTGGCGATGGGAATGAATAGGGGCAGACAGTGTGAATTGTGTGCATGGGTATATATGTATGTGTCTGTGTGTGTATATATATGTGTACATTGAGATATATAGGTATGTATATTTGCGTGTGTGTGTGTACATTGTGTATGTGGGTGGGTTGGGCCATTCTTTCGTGTGTTTCCTTGCGCTACCTCGCTAACGCGGGAGACAGCAACAAAGTGTGATAAAAATAGATAAATATGATAATGATAACAATGATGCATCAAGGCTACTCTGTGATTCTAGTTTTCAGCACGTGAAACCAGTGAATTTCCACCGATTATCAAGGAGTACCTGCCTACCTCAAAACTGAGAGACCTCTCTAAAGACCATTTGGCTGAGTTGTTACCTGATATGTCTACCAACTCCCTACCAGTGAGTACCTAAGTATTCTTCTCCAGAACAATAGCTTAAGAATGCTAGCAGTTTGTAGCTTGTTGTGATGGTACACATTCATGGATGTACACATTTTATAGCATACACCACTGCTCACATATATGGATGCAATCCTCTTTTAAGCTGACCCCATACATACACACACATCCATAGATGAATACCTGGTGCAGCATACAACTGTAAGTATATCCCTGGTTGCAACTTTCTTGTGGCTTACACCTTCACAAATGTGTTCCCAAACCTTTTACAAGTTAAATCAGGATACATCACTGGACATACAAATCTCTTGTCACCAACACTAGCATATATCCCTGATGTCCATTCCCTCCGGGAACTCCCATCAAGGAGATGTCCACAGCAAAAGTCTCCACTTATCCCTGTCCTTACATGCCTTCTTTGTATACACCATTCCACTTAATGTTCTCCCATCTCTTTCCCTCCAGTACAAGTCCACTTTGTTTCTCCATGTCACAGTTGGTCTTCCTCTTACACCAATTCCTATTATCATACTATCATAGTCTCACACATATTCATTGCAAGTAGATAGTAAAGCTCAAAAGAGAGAGAACTGTCTCAGCAAAAGACCTCAAATAGCAGAAGAGCACACGAATGTGCTGTAGAAGAGACAGGTGGCATAACAGCCAGCCAGCCAGCATTTGAAAGAGAGCAAGGAATAAATATAGCATGCAAGGAAGAGCAAAGAAACTTTGGAGAAATGTTGTGGCCAAGGCAGGAGATTACATAGAACTTTTTCATAAGCTTTTTATCAGTAGATTTTTGATTAAAGAATAACTAATCAAGCTAAGAGCCTAATAGGTTGATGAAAAATATGCTATGAGCTAAATGAAAAGTGCAAAAGTGTTTTCATAGTGGAATGCACTGTCGTATCAACACCCGAGAGAATGGATAGGAAAGAATCTCAGAAAGTATTGAAACTGCTTGAAAAGACATAAGCAGACTATTAAAGGGCCTTGACCCACAAGAGGCACACAGTTTTAATGAAGTCTTAATTTGAAATTGAACAAAGTATGTAGTGATTTTGATGTCCACACACCTTTAATACCTTACAATGTTCCTTTGAGATCCCAGAACTCTCTCTCTCTCTCTCTCTCTCTCTCTCTCTCTCTCTCTCTCTCTCTCTCTCTCTCTCACCAATGAAAAATGTCATTATTTTAGGTCTACCCGCCTTGTCACTGGAATGACAAGGGGAAGATTTTGCAGATGACTCTTCATTTTGAAAGTGGGAAATAGCTTTTGAATTACACTTGCCTCTCTCTCTCTCTCTCTCTCTCTCTCTCTCTCTCTCTTATAATTAATTGAGTAAAGGATCATAAGTATTCATACTATTACCCATTGTCTGTCAACAGTGCTTCATGGGGGCAAAGATGGCATTTGGGAATAAGGAGATCATCACCCCTGATGAGCTGACTGAAGGCATAGAATTCCTTCCCTGTATGAGTGCTGATGATGCAGAGAAGATTGCCCCCGACGACCTTTTTAAAGCCTTTATGGTTATTTCAAAGTCAGGCAAACCTCTCTCCAAGCCTGCAGTAAGTGCTTCCTTATTTATTTATGCTGATGTGCTTATTTATATTGCTTCAGTTACTCATTTTTTGTTTACCTCATTCTCACTTTTCTGATCTTTTTCTGGTGAAAACCTGACCAAATTCTTCCCAGTGGTCATGTTTCTTAACCTTTGTTATTATGACCTGGCTCTACTTTCATTTTTCTTTTAATCTTTACTTGTCTTCCCATTTTTCTTTTAATCTTCAGTTGTCTTTTCTTTTACCTTGTCTGCAGATTCAACTCTTTTTGTCCTAATTTCTGAAACTTCATCTGCAGTGTCAGTTGACTTTTATAAGCATCTAATCTTCAGTGCATTTCCTTCTTTTGAAAGGATATTTTCTTTACTTTGGCTTCATTTAGCATCAGAGATATAGATAGATTAGCACAAAAAATCACTGATTTATGTCTTGCCTGCTATTTCATTATTGTAAATTGGTTTGGCCCATTTGTTGGTAAAATTCTGCTGTAGTAATTCACCAACCATTGTGCCTTTGGTTCTCTTCCTGATCACCATTTGAATGCTTTAGCATTGAGTGTGAATGCTGTGTACCTTACTAAACATGCTACTGTACTCTCTTTATATCTTCCAAAGGAATTTTTTCTCTTGTAAAGCAAACTCATATAATCAGCATTGCAAGGTCTGATTTCCAGAAGTCTGGAATATTATATATGTGTTGTGATAATTTTTCTTTTGAGTCGTTTTTTCACATCTACAGGGCTCTTATTTGTCCAGTATGGAGTACTACTCACACACACTTTTTTTTTTTTTTAAAGCCAGTGGGGAATAAAAAGGCTTCTATCTTATTAATTCTTCATGCATCATCTCTCGCTAACATTCCCTTCCTGTCTGCTGTGACGTTGCTACCCTCTCCTTGTTTTATAGGTATTGTTTCAGCATATACTCTTGTGAGCTGTTCATACATATCCCTGCCATCCTTGGCACATGTCTAGCTCCTGCATCCTATAGTTTCTGAATTAGAATGGCCTCTTGAGGATTAACCATAGTCATACCTTCTTCTTTTCCTTGAGCAGCAAAGTTGGGGAATTCTCTACCTTCTTTTATGCCACTTTCTATAACCTGTCCAAAACCCTTTTCTTTTCACCTAAGGTGGCCATGATCAGGGTATGTTAGTGCCCATGGTGTGTCAGTCAGTGTTCAAAAAATGAAAAGCTTTTCTTTGTATTGCAAAAGAAGTTTTTTTTTATTTGTTACATTAATATCTGTTTTGTTGAATGCACAGAGAAAACTGTATATCGATCTGTAACCAGTACCCATGAGATGTTGCCTTATGTCTCATTTGGATAAAAAAGCCTAATCAATCCTGTGTAAGATGTTGTGTCAGAGTAGTCGGTCTCCTTTACAGTGCCGAGTGTTCAGAGATAAGATGGTGGATTGGGGTAACGTCACCCTTGGGGGCGACAAACACAACCATGACACAGTTGCATCCCAACTGTATCTCAAAGACATCATGTTTATCCCACCCTGTGTCATCGTTGACTTTGGGTGAGCTCCTACCATTCCAAGTGGGTCGTGCACTTTACCCACGCTGCATTCTGCATTGACATGCAGCTTAAGTTGAAATGCACAACATATTATATAGGCCATAATCTGCACAGTTGTTGTACTTGGTGATGTTGCATACTTAAGTTCTACCCAGCAGTGCAATATACCAAGTCTTACTTTTCTTTTTTTTTCTGCACATTGTTAACCCAAGGTTACCTTGTACCACAATACATCCTTTATATTATTTTTTTGCACATTATTAAACCAATGTTACCTTGCACAACAAAAATCTATTATTTATCCTAGCATCATGCACTACAATGCATCCATTATTTATTCTAGCAATCATTATTTATCCTAGCAATCACTATTTTCACATTATTAAACCAGTGTTACCTTCAGCACAGTGCATTCATTATGTATCCTAGCTTTCTTTACATAATTAAATCAATGCTACCTAACACCACAATGCATTCATTATCACATTATTAAACCAGTGTTACCTTGCACCACATAGCATTCATTATATATCCTAGCATAAATGTTTCCAGGAAGAGGTTGCTTTTATGGATCTAGCTCCCTACAGCTCGTATTCATTCCTGATGATAAACATTTGAAGAGCTTTGGCTATACTCTTGCATCATGTAGCACATGAGCCATATCCTGCACTGCTGTATATCCAAGACTTACAATACACCATAATATAGCCATTGTATACTAAGCCCATATCCAGTACTCTAATGTACTGAAAATAGATTTAGTACCAGGGTTTAGACTCACTTAACACCTAAAGTGCCATGGAGTAAGCATATCCAAGAAATATTGAGCAATGCTGTTTATTCAAATAAAATCCTGTAAGGAAATTTTATTCTTTGCTTTGAAGAATGTATGTGAGAAATACTTAGAAAAAAATGGATTTGCATGTAGCATCTGTGGATCTGGAGATGGCATATGATAAGAGTTGATAGAGATGCTCTGTGGAAGGTATTAAGAATATATGGTGAGGGAGGCAAGTTGCTAGAAGCAGTGAAAAGCTTTTATCGAGGATGTAAGGCATGTGTACGAGTAGGAAAAGAGGAAAGTGATTGGTTCTCAGAGAATGTCGGTTTGCGGCATGGGTGTGTGATGTCTCCATGGTTGTTTAATTTGTTTATGGATGGGGTTGTTAGGGAAGTGAATGCAAGAATTTTGGAGAGAGGGGCAAGTATGCTGTCTGTTGTGGATGAGAGGGCTTGGGAAGTGAGTCAGTTGTTGTTCACTGATGATACAGCCCTGCAGGCTGATTTGGTTAAGAAACTGCAGAAGCTGGTGACTGAGTTTGGTAAAGTGTATGAAAGAAGAAAGCTGAGAGTAAATGTGAATAAGAGCAAGGTTATTAGGTACAGTAGGGTTGAGGGACAAGGGACAAGTCAATTGGGAGGTAAGTTTGAATGGAGAAAAACTGGAGGAAGTGAAGTGTTTTAGATCTCTGGGAGTGGATTCGGCAGCAGATGGAACCATGGAAGCAAAAGTGAGTCACAGGATGGGGGAGGGGGTGAAAGTTCTGGGAGCAATGAAAAATGTATGGAAGATGAGAACATTATCTCGGAAAGCAAAAAATGGGTATGTTTGAAGGAGTAGTGGTTCCAACAATGTTATATGGTTGCGAGGTGTGGGCTATGGATAGAGTTGTGCGGAGGAGGGTGGATGTGTCAGAAATGAGATGTGGTGTGAGGCGGTTTGATTGAGTAAGTAATGAAAGGGTAAGAGAGATGTGTGGTAATAAAAAGGGTGTGGTTGAGAGAGCAGAAGAGGGTGTTTTGAAATGGTTTGGTCACATGGAGAGAATGAGTGAGGAAAGATTGACACAGAGGATATATGTGTCAGAAGTGGGGGGAACGAGGAGAAGTGGGAGACCAAATTGGAGGTGGAAAGATGGAGTGAAAAAGATTTTGAGCGATTGGGGCCTGAACATGCAGGAGGGTGAAAGGCGTGCAAGGAATAGAGTGAGTTGGAACGATGTGGTATTCCGGGGTCGACATGCTGTCAATGGATTGAACCAGGGCATGTGAAGTGTCTGGGGTAAACCATGGAAAGTTTTGTGGGGCCTGGATGTGGAAAGGGAGCTGTGGCTTCGGTGCATTATACATGACAGGTAGAGACCGAGTGTGAACAAATGTGTCCTTTGTTGTCTTTTCCTAGCGCTACCTGGCACGCATGCGGGGGGAGAGGTTTGTCATTTCATGTGTGGTGGGGTGGCAACGGGAGTGAATAAAGGCAGCAAGTATGAATTATGTACATGTGTATATATGTTTATGTCTGTTTATGTATATATATGTATAGGTATGTATATGCGTGTGTGGACATGTATGTATATACATATGTATGTGGGTGGTTTGCGCCACTCTTTCATCTGTTTTCCCACGCTACCTCACTTACGTGGGAGACAGCTACAAAGTATGATAAATAAATAAATACAGTATATTGTAGCTGTATCCTGCACTGCAGTGCACATAGGCTCGATCCTACACTAGCATATACTAAGGCTGTATTATATAAATTAATATACCCTTTACATCCTGCACCAAAGTGTACCAATCACTGTTGTAATATAAATACTATTGTATTATGATCAGGTTGTCTTCCTGCAGCATAAAGTATCCTACACATGGCCTACTGTATAGCATATCCCAGCTTTATCCTTTATTAGTTGCATTATATTGCAGTTTATCTTTACTGCATTTTGTTCTTTAATGAACTTTATCAAAACCTTGATTGTGATATATCCATTTTGTATCATGACTTGAAACTTACTTTTCATCTTTTTCCCTTGTATCCATTAAAGTAGCTACACATGGCTGAGATGACAGTGACCAATTAGGCTTAACAGGTGATATATCTCACAGGAAGAAGACCCAGATATTCCTGAACAAGGAAATGAAGACTGTGTTGATGATGAACATGTGTCAGATGGAGGACCAGAGCAGCTTCTCTCGAATGTATCGCATTTCACTGGTCAACTCCTTTGTTGAGGACATGGTAAATATTGTGAACATCACTGTCATAACTATATATTTATGTACCAAGTTTATCTTCCTTGCATCTGCTTCCAAAGTAAGATGTGTAGGGATGAATGCTCATCATGAGGGATAAGTCGCTGTTGAGATACCTAGGGTGGATGAAGTACAACCGTGCAGGATATTCAAGTATGGAAGTTTGTTGAGCACCCTGTTTGGTTCTTTTCTAAGATACATCCTATAATACCATTTGTTTCATATACCTGAGCCTTTTTTTTAAACTTGATTTTTCTTGAATCATATTCACTTGCATAATCTGTTCAAAAATGACGGTGTTTTCATTCAAGATCTTAAACTATATCAGTCATGGCTGTACATTTGTATGTGTAAATTATTTTCTGTAGATCAGCATTGTTATCATTGACGTCACCATCATCATCAGTGTTTTCATCAATATTTGCTTTGGATTTAAGACCATTTCCAAGATCTCATCATAGCTTAACTGATGGACAAATGAAGCATTATTGTCCACATTTAAGTGCTCTTCAGTGTTGCTTTTCCACAATATTTTAGCATTATCACAACATATGCCTCTAGCATACTCTAGCAGTTCAGACACTTCTGATTTCTCTTTGTGCTGCCACTGCCAATGAGGCTATCTTCTGGTCTCTTGGACTTGATTATGATGTGAGTGTGGCAAACAAAGAAAAGAATCAAGCTGATTACTAGAGTGTGTATCCAAAAGAAGCAGGAGTGTGAATAAAGCAATGAGCTTGTTAGATTGGTGCTACACTAACAAAGTGGTAATGCCAAAGATAGTTATGTACACCAAACTAAACGGTGATACTGTAACTACCTAGCTTAGTTCATGTTTTGAGCAGATTGTCTGGAATACATAAAATTAGATGTGAATGGAATATTTCCTATTTTAGTTTATAAATGGAAAATTTTAGTAATTTAGTTCATTTTTTAGGCAGAACGTCGGGAATACAAACAATTAGAAATTAAGGGATTATATTTTTTTCTAAATATAGTTTTTGAGCATTTCTAGTTTTGGGGTTGCCAGTTTTCAGAGGTTATACCTGTACTGCTACTGCAGTTACTACAATCACTGTCACTACTACTATTGCTTTTACCATTACTAATACTATTACTGCTCTTATTATTAATGTGCTATCACCATGACCAATACTACAACTACCATTGTAGTGTTACTGCTGTTACAACAGATGCACAGCACCATATTTACTACTACTGCTGTTACTAGTATTCCTTCTCTCACTACTACTACTATTACCACCACCACCATAACTACAGTGCAACTACTACTACCACTACCACTACCTGCATTTCCACAGGTATTGTCAGTGTAATACTGTGCTTTTGTTTCAGCTATAAAAACTTCATTTGTGGTAATACATTTACAAAAATGTATTTAGAGTGAGATATTTTGTCTTCCAGAGTCTGTATATAATGCTAATAATTTGAGAGATATAAACAGCTTATTATTACAAGTACCACTTAGTACCACTTATGTCATCTTAATGGTACTCAGTATCAAAGTCTTCCTTTAATAGTGGCACCAAGCTAAACAGAAGGGCTTGAGAGAATGTTTAGAAGCATCCAAAGTAGAAAAGAAAAATATTTGTGAGACCACATTTCTATGCCCTGTACATGGCTTTTGTTTTCTCATATCTAGGTGTGTAAATCTTAGTATAGTCATTATAAAGTCATTCATGCATGTTTTTACAAATTTACAAAATTGTTGTTGTTCATTCGCATGATAAACTTTACAAAAAACTCGAACCTTAACGAGTTTAATGAGGTAGATATTACATACTTAATCCACACTTTGCTATAATAGTATTTTGAATACTCATTTTTTTTCCCCAGCTTCCTTTTTCCTCTCCATTTGCCCTAATTCTTCTTATTCTTTATCTTTGTACTTATTACCCTTATGTTTTTATATCTTTTCATTCACTGCTGTATCTCTCCCTCCTTACAATCCCTGTAGGTTGGAGATACTAATCTAGGGAAATGTGACCTGAATCGCCTAAGAAATTGTATCTTCGACCTGGACTCGGAGAACCTCAAGAAACTAGATGAAGTTGCTTCTTCCTTTTACATTCAGTCCTTACAAGTAAGCTAACTTGCTCTTGGAGCCAAAGTGGGCTTCAAGTTAGATTTGGATGAAAATATCACACATAAGTTGCATCAGATGTTTTTGCAGAAGTAAGTCATAAGTTAGATGTAAAGTAAGTCATGATACTCTACCTGCTTATGTTGTTAGTTTACTCACCAAACAGATTTAGAATAAGACCCCTTGTTTAGCCATTCCAGACATTTTAAGTAAGTTATGATTTTAATGTAAGATGAAGTATCACATTTTGACTAGTCTTAGTGCTAGAGCTTAGGTGAGACATTAGATAGGTTTGTAACAAGATGCTGTAAATGGTCACCCTTAATGTTTAAACTAAAGAAAGTTGCTACTATACAATCTCAAAAAAAAAAAGGACAATTACTAATTAGAATAATGCTTTTTGCATAGGGTTTCATTTGTAGAACAAACCTTATTATCTGCTATGGTGGGGGATATCATACATATAGAAACTTGAGACTGCTCATTCTCTTCATGTTTGGTGATATTTTCACCATTTCTATTCCAGTTGAGATTTTTCTTCCTCCAGTAATGAACTATGGATCACAAGAAGTTGTCCTAGGAAGAAAATGCTTATATTCTTGTTTGTATGCAAGAAAATATGTCTACTAGTCAGACTCCATGATGTACCCACAGTGACAAGTTCACCATTCAGACAAATTCTCTTTTTCCTAGCATCACCCTTCCCTGAAAAGCTAGATTTGGATGACCTAGAAGGACCAGTATGACAACTGATAAACTGATAAGGATGGGATTTTTAACAAATTGTGCTTCATCAGGTTACCAGTTGCTTTACTGGTCCTTATAGAGTTGACTGGACCCAAAATTTCAGGTAGGAATGATGTTAGATGTAAGAAAAAAATCCATATGATGAACTCAGCCCTGCCAGTATGTCTTGAAATCTTGCTTGTAGACACATTTTCTTGCTTTCAAGTAAGTAAATGGGCCCTCTTTTCCTAAGACTTCTTAGGACCCATTGTTAATTGCTGATAGAAGATATCACGTAGAACAGAAACAGCAAAAGTAATTGCAAATACGAAGAAAGCAAACAAAAGTTGCATCCCTATGCTCTCAACACCACAGGGAAACTTAGGCAGCAGACCATCTCATCTCAGTTCTGAGACCATACACTACTGCTAAACAGATGGAATTCCCACTGTAAGCAAGTAATAAGACTTGTTCCAACTTGAGACTTACATGTGAAAGCCTTATTTTGAATGGCAGCTGTTGATTTTTTTTTTTTAAGATTTTTGTTAAATCTAAGACACCACACTAGGTCACTCCTGTTATTATAACTAAGGTAAATTACCACTCTTATCTAAGGCAAAACAGTAGTGCAGCCAGTCTTACTGTGATGAGATAATCTAATCAACCGTAAGGAATATTTGAGATTATTGTGGAGCATTAATATTTCTATGAGATGGTGTATCTGTACGCTTACTAGTGTTACATAAAAATCATCTTAAATGCGTGATATCAGGAGTTTTATTCTGGATACTCTGTTCGATGTGTTTGACAAGGGTAATTACATTAATTCAGGTATATAAATAATTGTGATTTACAGAATGTTCTGTGATCTTCAGTACCAAGAGGTACAAAAATCTATTTACTTACAAATTTGGATTATCAGTTTAAATCAACTTATTTCTTGTTACACTCATGCTGTCAAAATACCTCATTTAAATCATTTTCATGGTTGTTGTGTGAGTTATGATTTTTCAAATAGGTGTCATTACATTCCTTCATATTATAGAAAAGCAAGTATGGAAGTAAATGAATGAAGTACTGGCCTAGTATGGGTAAATGAATATGGTACAATCAATAAAGTTAACAGTAGGTCCCTCACTTGTTCTCAGGAAGCCTTCATGAAACCTGTGCCACCTTGTCTGGATGAGGCTCAGAAACAGCAGACTGGTGAACTTTTGGTGAAGGTTAAAGGGTAAGGTCGTTCTATAAGATGAAAGGGTAAGGTCATCCAGCATGGAGATTTTATCAAAGAGTGACATAAATGTTTAGGGTTGGCCATTCGTATTTGACATAAATTTTTGTAATAAGATAGGACAGAACAAAGTAATGCAAATTTTCATTATATTAAGGTGAAATACAAACATGGCACCTCAATATCACAGCTCACTGTTCTTAAAATCATGGTTTTTAAATGCATCCTTTACAATTGGTACATTCCCAGCACTGACACACTTCATTGTCTTCACTATACCCTCACTAATAGAAGTGAAGTCTTCATTAATTCTGATTTTAAGTTCATCTGTACTTCCGGGACATATCTTTCAAGCCCTCACCTTGTATAATCCTCAGAGAAAGAAGTCCTGTGTGGACAGGTTTGAGGATCTAGTTGGGCCCGAAAGAGTACTAAACCAAAATTAAATGTTTTCTTCATTGGTTGTTGTCTTTGAATTATCTTATATATTCTAGTCACATGGCATGTTGCACCATCTTGCTGAAACTTTTTTCCATAAACAAAAGTTTTGCAATATACAGTTTTCATGTAGCCTTTAGAGTTATTTTACTTTATTTTCAGAAGTACAACCAAGTAAATCAGCATGCAGAAAAACCACCATGTGCCTTTATCAGGATGCAGCCCACTTTGGTGTCACTCAGGATTTTTGTCAGTCCAAAATCTGCAGTTCTGTATGATGATGCAACCATTAATATCAAAATGTGCCTCATCTGACAGAGAAACTGTTAATGATATTGTTATCTTTTCACATTTACCTAAGAAAGCAAACATATACTGAAATTGCCATTATCACATTTATCATGAAATCAGTGACATAAAATTGAGACACTTTCCTGGAGCTGCATTTTTGGGTATTTGAGCAGATTGGATTTTGTATGCCTGTTGGTAGAAGTCTGTAAAGCATGGATCAATACTTGTTCTCCTTATACCACTTTCAGCTGAAAAGGAACAAGGTGACTTCTTGAGACTTCATTAATTTCCTGCTGGAACAGCACTTATTGTTTGTTATGTAGATCTATGGTGATTGGATTGACAAACATTACCTTCTTTTTTGAAATTTTTTGGATGAAGGGATGATGTTGTCTTGAAGCAAAGCATTTCTGTGTCCAGCTTTGCATATGAATTCCCTCATGAGCATCCACAATGGAGCCATATCTAAAATAAGGTTCCATGATTTTTCCTTTTTTTGGCACACCTCAGTGTTTCATCATTTGAATTTCCAAGGCTTTATTTGAAAAATGAAAAGGATTGAGTGAAGAAGATTTTGAGTGATTGTGGCCTGAATATGCATGAGGGTAAGAGGTATGCAAGGAATAGAGTGAATGGAACAATGTGGTATACCAGGGTCGACGTGTTGTCAGTGGACTGAACCAGGGCATGTGAAATGTATGGGGTAAACCATGGAAAGGTCTGTGGGGCCTGGATGTGGATAGCAAGCTGCATGACAGCTACAGACAGTGTGAATGAATGTGGCCTTTTTTGTGTGTTTCCCTGGCATTACCTCACTGAATCAGTGGGTAGTAATGCAGTTTCCTGTTGGGTGGGGTAGCGCCAGGAATGGATGAAGGTAAGCAAGTATATATACATGTGGATATGTATGTATATGTCTGTGTATGTATATGTGTGTGTGTATGGCCTTTGTGTTTATGGCTGAATGGACCATTTTTTGTCTGTGTCCTACTGCTACCTCACTGACGTGGGAAATGGCAGTCAATTATAATAATAATATTATTTATTTTATATATTTATCATACTTTGTCGCTGTCTCTCACATTCGCGAGGTAGTGCAAGAAAACAGACAAAAGAATGGCCCAACCCACCCACACACACATGTATATACATACATATCCACACACGCACATATACATACCTATACATCTCCACGTATACATACATATACACACACAGGCATAAACATAAATGCACATGTACATAATTCATACTGTCTGCCCTTATTCAGTCCTGTCACCACCCCGCCACACATGAAATGACAACCCCCTCCCCCTGCATGTGCGCGAGGTAGCACTAGGAAAAGACAACAAAGGCCACATTCGTTCACACTCAGTCTCTAGCTGTCATGTATGATGCACCGTAACCACAGCTCCCTTTCCACATCCAGGCCCCACAAAACTTTCCATGGTTTACCCCAGACGCTTCACATGCCCTGGTTTAAACCACTGACAACACGTCGACCCTGGTATACCACATTGTTCCAATTAACTCTATTCCTTGCACACCTTTCACCCTCCTGCATGTTCAGGTCCCGATCACTGAAAATCTTTTTCACTCCATCTTTCCATCTCTAATTTGGTCTCCCACTTCTCTTCATTTCCTCCACCTCTGACACATGTATCCTCTTTGTCAATCTCTCCTCACTCATTCTCTCAATGTGACCAAACCATTTCAAAACACCCTCTTCTGCTCTCTCAACCACACTCGTTTTAATACCACACATCTCTCTTACCCTTTCATTACTTACTCAATCAAACCACCTCACACCACACACTGTCCTCAAACATCTCATTTCCAGCACATCCACCCTCCTCCGCAAAACTCTATCTACAGCCCACGCCTCACAATCATATAACATTGTAGGAACCACTATTCCTTCAAACATACCCACTTTTGCTTTTCAAGATAATGTTCTTGACTTCCATACATTTTTCAAAGCTCCTAGAAGGAGCTGCCTTCATCCATTCCCACCGCCACCCCACCACACATGAAATGACACCCCCTCCCCCCCGCATGCATGCGAGGTAGCACTAGGAAAAGACAACAAAGGCCACATTCGTTCACACTCAGTTTCTAGCTGTCATGTGTAATGCACCAAAACCACTGCTCCCTTTCCACATCCAGGCCCCACAAAACTTTCCATGGTTTACCCCAGATGCTTCACATGCCCTGGTTCAATCCAGTGACAGCATGTCAACCCCTGTATACCACATCATTCCAATTCACTCTGTTCCTTGCACGCCTTTCACCCTCCTGTATGTTCAGACCGCAATCGCTCAAATTTTTTTTCACTACATCCTTCCACCTCCAATCTGGTCTCCCACTACTCGTTCCCTCCACCTCTGACACATATATCCTCCTTGTCAATCTTTCCTCATTCATTCTCTCCATGGGACCAAACCATTTCAATACACCCTCTTTTGCTCTCTCAACCACACTCTTTTCCTTACCACTTATCTCTCTTACCCTTTCATTATTTACTCGATCAAACTACCTCACACCACTTATTGTCCTCAAACATCTCATTTTCAGCACATCCACCCTCCTCCTCACAACCCTATCTACAGCCCATGCCTCGCAACCATATAACATTGTTGGAACCACTATTCCTTCAAACATACCCATTTTTGCTCTGAGATAACGTTCTCGCCTTCCACTCATTCTTCAACGCTCCCAGAACCTTCGCCCCCTCCCCCACCCTGTGACTTACTTCCATGGTTCCTTCCGCTGTTAAATCCACTCCCAAATATCTAAAACACTTCACTTCCTCTGTTTTTTCTCCATTCAAACTTACCTCCCACTTTACTTGTCCCTCAACCCTACTGAACCTAATAACCTTGCTCTTATTCACATTTACTCTCAGCTTTCTTCTTTCACACACTTTACCAAACTCAGTCACCAGCTTTTGCAGTTTCTCACCAAAATCAGCTACCAGCGCTGTATCATCAGTGAACAACAACTGACTCATTTCCCAAGCCCTGTCCTCCACAACAGACTGCATACTTGCCCCTCGCTCCAAAACTCTTGCATTCACTTCCCTAACAACCCCATCCATTAACAAATTAAACAACTGTGGTGACATCACGCACCCCTGCCACAAACTGACATTCACTGGGAACCACTCACTTTCCTCTCTTCCTACACGTACACATGCCTTACATCCTTGATAAAAACTTTTCATTGCTTCAAGCAACTTACCTCCCACACCATATACTCTTTATACCTTCCACAGAGCATCTCTATCAACTCTAACATATGCCTTCTCCAGATCCATAGATGCTACATACAAATCCATGTTTTTCTAAGTATTTCTCACATACATTTTCAAAGCAAACACCTGATCCACACATCCTCTACCACTTCTGAAACCACGCTGCTCTTCCCCAATCTGATGCTCTGTACATGCCTTCACCCTCTCAATCAGTACCCTCCCTTATAATTTCCTAGGAATACTCAACGAACTTATACCTCTGTAATCTGAACACTCACCTTTATTCCCTCTGCCTTTGTACAGTGGCACTCTGCATGCATTCTGCCAATCCTCAGGCACTTTACCATGAACCATACATACATTGAATATCCTCACCAACCAGTCAACAACACAGTCACCCCCTTTTTTAATAAATTCCACTGTAATACCATCCAAACCCACTGCCTTTGCCAGCTTTCATCTTCTGCAAAGCTTTCACTACCTCTTCTTTGTTTACTAAACCATTCTCCCTGAGCCTCTCACTTCACACACCATCTTGACCAAAACACCCTATATCTGCCACTCTATCATCAAACACATTCAGCAAACCTTCAGAATACTCTCTCCATCTCTTTCTCACTTCACCACTACTTGCTATTGCCTCCCCATTAGCCCCCTTCACTGATGTTCCCATTTGTTCTCTTGTCTTATGTACTTTATTTACCTCCTTCCAAAATATCTTTTTATTCTCCCTAAAATTTAATGAAACTCTCTCACCCCAACTCTCTTTTGCCATCTTTTTCACCTCTTGCACCTTTCTCTTGACCTTCTGCCTCTTTCTTTTATACATCTCCCAGTCATTTGTACTATTTCTCTGCAAAAATTGTCCAATTGCCCCTTCTCTTCTCTTTCACTAACAATCTCATTTATTCATCCCACCACTCACTACCCTTTCTAATCTACCCACCTCCCACCTTTCTCATGCCACAGGTATCTTTTGCACAAGCCGTCGCTGCTTCCCTAAATATGTAGAAATATATAGGTATGTATTTGTGCATGTGTGGGCTAAACGTTTACATATATACATGTGTATGTGGGTGGGTTGGTCCATTCTTTCGTCTGTTTCCTTGCGCTACCTCGCTAATGCAGGAGATGGCAATTACAAATAATGAATAAAGTAAAATATATATATATGTATTATCCATGGGGATAGGGGAGAAAGAGTACTTCCAATGTATTCCCTGTGTGTCATAGAAGGCAACTAAAAGGGGTGGGAGCAGGGGGCTGGAAATCTTCCTGTCCTGTTTTACTTTTCCAAAAGAAGGAACAGAGAAGGGGGCCAAGTATACCACATTGTTCCACTTTATCTCATGCATGCCTTTCATCTCTGCTCAGAATGTTTTTCACTCCATCTTTCCATTTCCAATTTATTCTCCTTGTTTCTTCCACTTCTGACACATAAATCTTATTTGTCAACCTTTCCTAACTTATCCTCTCCATATTTACAGACCATTTCAGCCCTTTTTCGTCTGCTTTCTCAACCACACTTTGTCACCACGTCTCTCTTACCCTTTCATTACTTACTCGATCAAACCACCTCACACCACATATTGTCCTTAAGCATTTCATTTTCAACACATCCACACTCCTCTGCACAACCCTCAGATCCAGGTAATATTGTTGAGTTTACTGTTCCTTCAAACATACCCATTTTTGCTTTCCAAGATAATGTTCTCTCTACACACTCTTCAGCACTCCCAGAAACTTTGCCCCTTGCTCCACCCTATGACTTTCTATGGTTCCATTCTCTGCCATGTCCACTCCCAGATATCTAAAACACTTCTCTTCCTCGAAGTTTACTACTTTCAAACTTACACTCCAAGTAACTTGTCCCTCAAACCTACTAAACCAAATATCCTTGTTTTTACTCACATTTACTCTCAACTTTCTCCTTTCTCACACTTTTCCAAACTCAGCCACCACCTTCTGCAATTTCTCCCTCAAATCTGCCACCAGTGCTGTATCATCAGTGAGCAACCACTGACTCACTTCCCAGACCTTCTCATTTCCCACAGACTGCGTGCTTGCCCCTCACTCCAAGACCCTTCCATTTACCTCCCTTACCACCCCATCCACAAATGAATTAAACAGCAATGGTGATGTCACACCTCTGTCGCAGCCCAGCCTTCACTCACCACTCTTCCTACTCATACGCAAGCATTACACCCTCAGTTAAAACTTTTCACTGATTCTAAAAGCTTACCTCCCACATTGTATTTTCTTAAGATCTTCCACCAAGCATCTTGTCATATGCCTTCTCCAGATCCATAAGTGCCATATACAAATCCACCTGTTTTTTATTTCTCACGCACTTTCTTTGAGTCAAGTACCTGACCCACACATCCTCTACCACTTCTGAAACCACACTGCTCTTCCCTAATCTGATGCTCTTCATTATAAGATACAGGTTTTCTTTATAATCATTTTGTGTGGTAAAGTTCATATATTTATCTGAGTCCATAAACCAAAGGATAAAGTAATTCTTTAAGGTAGATTGCCTCTACCATTCGTCACATTGTATCATACCAACAAAGTTGTATTATTTTTTGAAACAACAGTGTAATTGCTAGTACTGCTACATCTACCACTGCTACTGCTACTGGTTTACTGCTGTTGTTACAAATTTTGCCGACTCCATTAATGCTGCCATCACTACCCACTCTTGCCAGGTACTTTCCCTAAATTAGATCACCTTGTTCATCTTCGTTGACCTTTAACCTTACCCTTCAGAGCTCCTGCCACCTGGAAAGATGCAAATGATGTGAGCCACCTCCTGAGCATGTTGCCCAGCGACAAACTGATGGAAATCCCAAAGGAAGTCCTTAGCTCTATACCCAGCCCCAAAGAGATGAGTCCCTTTGATGATAATCTGCCGGTGAGTGACTAGGAGGGGATGCATAGGGAAGATAAGGCATATAAAGAGGTGTGTAAAGGATAGACTGGGAAGTTAGATAAAATCCCAAGGGAATGGGAGTTTAATGGGGGATGAGCTAGACGACCAGGAAAGAGTTTGTGGTAGACAGGGGAGGCAGGGAGAGTGATCAGGTGGGGGAATTAGGGTTGATGGGAGATGGGATGGATAACTAGAATGAAGGGTTAGGTTGGGTAGAGAAGATGGTGTGAATAACTAGAAAAGGTGATTAAATTTGATAGGGGAGATAGGA
Source organism: Panulirus ornatus (assembly GCF_036320965.1). Classification (NCBI taxonomy): domain Eukaryota; kingdom Metazoa; phylum Arthropoda; class Malacostraca; order Decapoda; family Palinuridae; genus Panulirus; species Panulirus ornatus. The sequence goes on from NC_092249.1 coordinate 5,016,665, forward strand.
TGAGTGACCAGGAAAGTGAACCAGATATGAACAGAAGTGGCAGGATGAGTAACCATTGAAAAAGATGGGGGGTAGCAGGCAAATGGGAAAGGCTATGAAAGGGTGTTGAGAGGAGAAGAGGGAGGTGGAGTGATTGATCAGGAACTGGGGATGGACAGAAGAGATGGTGTGAATGACTGGTAATGATCAAATTATTACCAGTTAGGAGTTAATATAAGCCTTTCCCATAGACATGGTCCAATGCCCTTCTAACTTCATCAGCTAAGAAGTCCATGGCTTTCCTCAAGGAGCCAAAACTGATGATGTTAAGTTAGCCAGCCAGGCTAACACAGCACTGCTATATGCCAGGTTAACTTTATGGTCAACCTTTCTTTATTGACACTGTTGCTACCATTAGCATCATCCAGCCTAACTCCTTAGTTAGGAAGCAACTGGTTTCATCTACTAACTTCTTAGCTGCTGATGGTATACTCATTCCTTCTTATTTTTGTATTGTCACACACTATGGAGGGTGTTCATGATTGACCTCATTATTAGAAGTTTTTAAGTGAGACTGCTTCATTTCTTTTTTCTGATGTTAGACCCAAAGAATCAAACCCTATTTCACATACCTTACAACAGTTTAGTTAGCAGTACTGTATAATATTTAACTACTTTTTCCATGTTTCAGGAGTGGTGCAAGAAGAGCTTCAATGAGGGAAACATGAGGATCAGGGAGAAGCAGAAGGAGATATGCATGCAGATGAGGAAGGAAGGTGAGAAGTGAGGAAGAAAAGGAGGTGGGATAGAGGCTAAAATGAGAGGATATAGGAATATCTGATAAATTGAGGATACTGAGGGGAAAGAAAGAGGGAAAGCACAGAGAAAGTTAAAGGAAAGAGAAGTGGTAGGAGCAGGGTTAAGAGATGTAGGATAGAAAGGAAGAGAAAATGTGGAGAGGGAATGAAAGGAAAAGGAAGAGAAAACAGGTCATGAGAAAGGAAGGAAGATGAAGAGATGTAGTATAGGGGAAAGAAATAAACAGAGAAAATGTGAAATTGAGGCATTAAGAGATATGGAGACTAAAGAGTTTAAGAGCAGATGAAAATTGAAAATATATATGTATGTGTGTGTGTGTGAGTCGGAAGTAGAGGGAACAAGGAGAGCGGAAGACCAAATTGGAGATATATAGATAAGGTGAAAAAAATTTTGAAGTGGAGGGGAAGCAAAACATAGCAAATACAGAAAAACCAACAAAATGTTTATGAATAATGTATTTTTATCTGTTGATTTTACAATCTTTTGTGGAACTATATCTGGTTTTGCTGACAAGAAAACAATGTAAAATGTAATTGAATGATATACTATGTAAATTTTCCATCACATGTGGAGTGATATATGGGATTGTTATGTCATAAAGGTTAGGGATTTGTATGCAACTGTTTTTTGTATGATGAAGGGTATTGCAGATGTGCATTATTATCATTCTGTTAATATATCATTAGGTTTAATGTGAAAGTATGTTTATTTTTTGTTGCAAAGGTAAATAATTTGATAGATTAATTATCTTGTATGTTGTAAAGTACACTGGAGTCATAAATTATTGTATAATTTTTTGTGATATAGGATATAATGCAATAATGTATAATTTTCCATATGTATTTCTATCACTTATAGGTCTAATCTCCTTAAACTGGCATCCATAAAAAGTTTTATTCACGATGAATCTTTGCAGATTTTTTCATGTATGATTAAAGCATGAGTAAACGGGCTGATCAACTAAAGTACTAACCCAAACTATTATCCTATCCCTGTAGATGGGAGAGACACACAGTGTGACATGATCTCATGTAGGGGTGTGACCGTCATGAGTGAGAGTGATGTAGAGAAGCTTACAACCCAGGAGGTCATGGACAACTTAGCTTTGCTTGGTACTGATGACATGGGCAAGGAAAAGGCAAAGGTGAGGAGTCATGAGGGCTATAGCATCATAACATACAGACTTTACTTCATAGTGAATGAGAGCAACATCATCAAGGATTTATGTTCCTAACTAAGGCCAGATAAACTCTTGAATGTTTTACGTTATTTTGCAAGCACGCATATTCATGAAAGTGTGTGTGTGTATATGATTATTTGTCTGTGCATATGTAGTAGTTTGGCATTCACGTGGTCCTGTTTCTTACCCTCACAAGTCTATCAAGTAATTCTTTTTCTTGTATTTCTATCTGTCTTTCTATATCTCTGATGCCCATTCCCTCCAGGAACTCCCTCAAGGGGGTGGCCATGGCAAAAGAGTGTGCATAACTGGTGAAATCCAGTTCTGCATCTTAGCCTTTAGTACCTTACCCTTAACAGGCCACTGGCAGAGGGCAACTCTAGTGCAGTGTTTCCAGAGGCTCCTTCCAAGTGTTCCTACCGACTGCTTCTACTTATTGTATCTACCTAATATCCCTGCCTAATATTACAGCCTACTCTTTTACTGAGCTTATTGAGTTCTTCCAATTTCATATTGCTTTGGTATATATGTTCATTTCTGAACATCCTGTCCATGTACTTCAAGACACTGACTTTTGTTTTATTTACTTCCTTTACTATTCTCCTGATGTAGTTTGTTGGTTGAGAGACTAGGTGGCACAAGAATTCTATTAATTAGCTCCTTGCAAGATGGTAATCACAACCTGGTATCATTTAACCATGCTGCATCATCATCACTCTGCATTTGGTTAGGTTCAGTTTAGTCAGAAGTGTGTCTGCACACTTGCTGGAGACAGTTTCTTTGGGGGTTGTGACTTCTGAATACTTGTTGTTTTCTCATAATTTAAATATCATAGGAAAGCATTATGAGGTAAGGTTTAATCCCTTTGACCAGTTATTTGCATTGGCTAGGGCATGTCTGAAGTGCATTCTCAGTTATTGTCCGAGTTTTTCTGGATTTTCTGAATGAGCACCATTTCGTTTCTGCCTGGATTTCTGGTCATTTTGCCAGTGCTCAGTAGAGGAAAGTGTTAGGTGCCTGACAGTCTCAGAATGCATAGTCTAGTCTTTCTTCTCTTTTTATCCAAGCTACTGCTCCCAGTTTCATAAAAGTTTTGAGATTCATAACAAAATTTCTTTCCTCTGAAATTATGTTGCTTTTGAATCAGGGAGTTTTCTTTTGTAATTACTCATCCATTAGTGCAATTATCTTTTCACTCTGCTTCATATGCTTGGCCATCCACCCTTTCAAACACAAATGTACAGTACTACAAACCACACAAAGCAGAACACTTAGAACAATCACTTCTTGCTTAGCAACCAAAGACATTCAAAACCAAAACAAAATTATATTTATAAAATGTCACGTCAACATGCTTGACACCCACTTCTCCCAACAAATTCAGTATTGTTAAAATGTATTCACACTGTAATGGATCATCACCCCATACCTCCAACTCAGTTTGACAATTTCTAGTTTATGTTCTGGATATCACTCATTTTTCCAATATTACAAACATCTGTTCAACATATTACAAGACTCCTCAATGCCCAGGTTGCAGCCTATATATGGAAAAGACTTGCCTTGCACTTTCTCATAAAGACAAACGCCTAACATCAGCTGCACTTCTTAACCTGTAGTACCACTTTGTGGATGTAGCTAGCTTCTCTAGCACTGCAGGAGCTTCACAGAAAGGGATCTTAGGGCAAGAAGGTATGATTTATATGTATGAAGTGTACTCTCCTCTCTTTGTACAAATCACTCATTGTGCATGTACAGGTACATTAGAATTCTTAAAACTTTAGAAATCTGAGCAATTTTGTCAGGATGAATCTCTTCATTTTGACTCATTTTTATTTTTTCCTTTAAAGATTACTATAATTGGGACACTGCATACTCCTTGTATGAGAAAAATGGCACAAGAGAAATAGTATACTATTATATTGTTGTGATTGCTTTGGCCAAACTAAGATTTTTTCTTCTATATGTTCAAAAATAAGGAAAAAAATCCAGCTATATTGAGGTTCTAGGCACACTGGATAATTGATACACTTCTACTTAAACAAAATCTCTCTCACTTGTTTTGGGGTGTTTGTACTCTCTAAATATGTAGTAAGAGATACCATTATGGCCTTGTTCTTCATGTATGTATAATCCCCTCTTAAGCTCATTCATACCCCATTTACTGGTCCTAATGCTTTCCATGATCTTTCCTGCATCCCGTCTGAGTAGTACTGGAGAGTACATGACTCAGTGTAACTCATGGTCTTCAGAGACTTATACAATTTGCATGTTCATCCCTTAGTGTAAACTTTGGCTCTTTATAGATACTGTGTGCATGCAGTTATAATGTGATACAGGCATTCCAATGATACATCCAACCTCATTGCAATTACATACCCACAGATCCTACTGGACAAGGTGAAGGAGGTAAAGAATATAACAGACCTGACAAATCAGGAGCTGAAGAATCTTGGCTTCATTTGGCAAGCATTTACTGCTGAGGACGTGGCTGACATGCCCTCCTTCAAGAATGGGGTTGACAAAGAGGTCATTTATGAAATGTGCCACAAGCTGATGCCTGATATGGATGTGGTTAGTATATTTAGAAAATTTTAAACCAGAGTTTCTGATAAACTGCTTTACATCTCTGCTAAGTTAAAACAGAGAGAGCATTCATAAACCTTTATAACAATTTTCAAACAATTTATTCACTTTAATGGCCTTCTTTAGTAATATATAAGGCATTCAAATTCTAGTAAAATCTGTTGTAACCTGCAAACCATTTACTTATTTAGTCTGTGCAGCTTTTGTGCTGTATTACTTTACATGTATGATTTTGTCGTACAAAGAAAGAGTATTCATATTTATTTAAGGTTTTTTACCTTTTAGGTACACAAGTGACCAATCACCCTAAAAGCTTTTTTAAAGGCAGCCAGAATTCCACTATTATTGTCATATTTTAAGATTATTCCATTTATCATTAAAGACACTGGTAAGGGTTATAGTTAGGTATCATAGCAACCAAAGAAAAATGTATATAGGAACATAGTGTTATGGTGAAATATGGAATGACATTAAATGAAATCAAAAATCAGTTGTACTGGAGACAAAGGAGTGTGAGGTATTTTGAGATGGAACCTATTTATCTCTCTCTCTCTGTAGAACTCGGACACTGCATTGAAAACACTGTACTAATGAATAAAATTATGGATGGAATGACCATAAGCACTTTCATCATAGAAGATAGAAAATTGGGGTTGAAATTGTTGATTTTATACATGAAAAGCATACTTGAATACTGATATGTTGTATGGTTGCCATCAAACATCCCAAAATCAACAAATTAGAAAGAATTCAGAAAAGCATCTGGAACTTTAAAGCCTAGAGAGAAATGAAGTGTACAAAATATTGTACACATAACAACAAATTGAAATCAGAGACAGCATGAGCTAAGCATATTGCAACAAGTAAGAAACAGGAATCAAATCTGTAATAATCCTTCAAAATATACCAAAAGAATGTCAAAAGAGGATTCATGAGAACACAACTAGAAAGACTGGGAGACAAATGAACACTCTGCCATATGAAAAAAAGCCCTACATGGAAAACAAAGAAGCCTTTAAAAGAAGGCTTGGTCATTAGTGACTGGAGTAATTCTGGTGATGAGAACATTAACTGCAAGAGACCGAATGTTAATGAAAAACCTGTTTAATAATTACATATATGAAAAATATACTTGAATACTGCTGTGTTAAGACAAGGAGAAATCACTGAGCTAGAGAGAATGTAGAAACTCTACACAAGGAAGATCAAAGGCTTAAAATATTTAGATTATCATGAGAGGTTATGTATATGTATATACATGCGTATGTGGGTGGGTTGGGCCATTCCTCGTCTGTTTCCTTGCCCTATCTCGCTGATGCGGGAGAGGACAATTAAGTATAATGAATACAAATAATGAGAGTTTAAAAGCCTTCAAAGTCTACAGCTTAGAAGGAAAAAGAGAAAGATATATGATAATGTATTCATGGCATTAAAATGAGAGTAATAACCATAAACAGAATCCTTTCTTTAAAAAAAAAAATCTTGAGAAGGAAGTAGTTGAGATGTACCCAGTGTTGATAATTATACAATGCATATGAGAGCAAAGAAGAGCAGTGTCATTAATCGAGCAACACATGCAGTGAGTGTTACTCTAGCCAAATGGCATGATCTTATAGGTACTCATGTTTACTAATAAAGAAACAGTTAGCATTCCTGACCTTGATGCATTCACGTGCCTCCCAGGGTCAAGCACATAGGTTTGAATCCTGGTTGCTGCAGTCTGTTCACTGTCAACCCAGCTCTTCATCCACCCTTAGGGGCTAGTAGATGATTAGGGCCTCAGTTGCCTGTGCCCTCTCACCTAACATAAAAATAAGATATGCTAAATATTATAAGAGGGAACCTCGGAATTAGAATGAATACATCAATGAGTACACGAAGGATAACAATACAGTCCTAATCAGTGTATAGGAAATTTGGTTAAACAAAACAAAAAAGCAAAAGATGAAGCATCTTTGGATGAATTTGAAACATTTAGAGCAGTTAAACCGAATTCCAAGAGAATTATGTAGCAATGTATGTCCTTAATAGCTAAAAGGAAAGCTGGTAATGAAGGTAAGTGATGAGTACGAGACTGTCAGATCACAATACCTTAGAAATCACAACAGCATATGATTTGAAAAAGAACGAATGTGATACAGCAAGAGGGGATGACTACAGGTTGAGTGACACGTATTTTCACCATTACAAATCAGACTGGGGAGAGATCATTAATTGGATTTTTAACAAATTTTGATGAGATCTTCAAATGTAATAACCTAGTCCTAATACAGAAATATAATCAGAGACTACGACAGATAATATGCGAGTTAATACCAAAAAATAATTAAAAGGATAGCTCTATCAAGCCAAGTAATGATTGGTATGTTTTTGAGAAATTTCTCCTCTGGAGACAGAAAAGTATTGGTGAAAAAGTGTTATGTATATAAACGAAGCAAATTTGAATATCTGTTTATTTATTTCTTGGTATCTCTGATGCCCATTCCATTTGGGATCTCCCTTAAGGGGGTAGCCAAGCCATTGCAAAACATTGTGATAATCTGTGTATGGCAATGAATTAAGGGTATCAGAAACAGTGTGCTTTGCGTAAAAGTGTATCAACAAGGAACAGACAGTGTAATCAAATCACCTGTGATACCTTGGAATATAGTATTCTAAAAGGTCATTAAACAGAAATATACAAGAACTCAGAAAAGAAAATGGAAAGAATACTCACTCTATTACCCAACAAGAAAAAGAAACATGCATGGGATGAGCACAGAAATATTTCAAGGAAAAATATGTAGATGAAAACACTTCTAAGTGAACTTAGGTTTGACAGTTAAGTCAAGAGCGTGGTAGCAGAGTTATTGATCAAGCATGAAATGCAGGGTGTGCTACATGCACGCTACCTTTGAGTAATGGCAGAATCTCATCTTGGGTACACATGGGTATGTAGGTAGATAGGCTCTCTCTCTCTCTCTCTCTCTCTCTCTCTCTCTCTCTCTCTCTCTCTCTCTCTCTCTTTTAATATATGTTCCTGGGTTATGCCCTATCAGATGGAGGCTGTGGTGAACAAGGTGCAGACCGAGTACAAAGATCCAACAAAGATGTCTTCAAGAGATCTTTTGCTTGTGGGTCCACTTTTGTGTTTTTACAATACGACAAGCATCAATGCCATCCCCGACAAAATCTTCCGGTAAGTCAGCTAAATAATTGGAAACATGCTGTAAACCTTTTTCTTAGGCATGATGTTTATACTGGTGTATGTGCAATTGAAATCAAAGGCTTTTATTTTCTGTTACTTTTGAATGGTGATCTATCATTTCCTAAGGAAAACATATTTTCTTTTCTATTTTTTGGGCACTTCATGGTGGAATTTCTGGACTGTACCCATAGTTGAAGGGTTAAGGAAGCAAAAATTGAATAGAGAACAGCCAGAGGAAGACAGTGAATTTGATATCTGAGTTAAAGAGAGGGGTTAGAGGTTGCGAAGCTGCTAAGAGTGGAAGATAGAAGATTAAGGGGAAACTTAAATCACATCCTTCAGATTTCTTAATCAGTATAACATTGTCAACTCAGTGAACAGTTTTATGAAATATGCAAAGAAAGAGCAAAATGATGTCATGGAAAGAAATTAGGTGATATGAGTACCACTAAAGTTGAATAGAATATTCTAAGTTGTGAAAATTTTAATACAGGTAGGATACAGAAATTTGAAGTCATTTAATGTCAAAGTTCAATACATGGAACACCACATGCAGGCCCAGAGAGAGGGTGGGAATAATGTAACAAAGTTCCCAGGCCTAGGCTACTAGGGGGCCAGAAAGATTGGAAATGAAAGTTAAAGATATTGGGAAAAATTTTCAGATTGCATAAAATATAGATAATTATAGATAAGCATCAGATTGGGGAAGAGCAGTGTGGTTTCAGAAGTGGTAGAGGATGTGTGGATCTGGTGTTTGCTTTGAAAAATGTATGTGAGAAATACTTAGAAAAGCAAATGGATTTGTATGTAGCATTTATGGATCTGTAGAAGGCATATGATAGAGTTGATAGAGATGCTCTGTGGAAGGTATTAAGAATATATGGTGTGGGAGGTAAGTTGTTAGAAGCAGTGAAAAGATTTTATCGAGGATGTAAGGCATGTGTACGTGTAGGAAGAGAGGAAAGTGATTGGTTCTCAGTGAATGTTGGTTTGCAGTAGGGGTGCGTGATGTCTCTATGGTAGTTTAATTTGTTTATGGATGGGGTTGTTAGGGAGGTGAATGCAAGAGTTTTGGAAAGAGGAGCAAGTATGCAGTCTGTTGTGGATGAGAGAGCTTAGGGAGTGAGTCAGTTGTTGTTTGCTGATGATACAGCGCTGGTGCTGATTCGGGTGAGAAACTGCAGAAGCTGGTGACTGACTTTGGTAAAGTGTGTGAGAGAAGAAAGCTGAGAGTAAATGTGAATAAGAGCAAGGTTATTAAGGACAGTAGGGTTGAGGGACAAGTCAGTTGGGAGGTAAGTTTAAATGGAGAAAAACTGGAGGAAGTGAAGTGTTTTAGATATCCGGGAGTGGATTTGGCAGCAGATGGAACCATGGAAGTGGAAGTGAATCATAGGGTGGGGAGGGGCGAAAGTTCTGGGAGTGTTGAAAAGTGTGTGGAAATCGAGAACGTTATCTTGGAAAGCAAAAATGGGTATGTTTGAAGGAATAGTGGTTCCAATAATGTTATATGGTTGCAAGGATTGGGCTATAGATAGAGTTGTGCACAGGAGGGTGGATGTGCTGGAAATGAGATGTTTGAGGACAATATGTGGTGTGAGGTGGTTTGATTGAGTAAGTAATGAAAGGGTAAGAGAGATGTGTGGTAATAAAAAGAGTGTGGTTGAGAGAGCAGAAGAGGGTGTTTTCAAATGGTTTGGTCACATGGAGAGAATGAGTGAGGAAAGATTGACAAAGAGGATATATGTGTCATAGGTGGAGGAAATGAAGAGAAGTGGGAGACCAAATTGGAGGTGGAAAGATGGAGTGAAAAAGATTTTGTTGATCGGGGCCTGAACATGCAGGAGGGTGAAAGGCGTGCAAGGAATAGAGTGAATTGGAACGATGTGGTATACCAGGGTCAACGTACTGTCAGTGGATTGAACCAGGGCATGTGAAGCATCTGGGGTAAACTATGGAAAGTTTTGTGGGGCCTGGATGTGGAAAGGGAGCTGTGGTTATGGTGCATTATCCATGACATATATAATAATATTTGTTGATATTATAATTTGTTTTCTGTGAGTCCCCCAGCCCATCTGTGGAGGTTCTAGGGGAGGCCATATTCCAACCTTTCCCTAGGGAAAACGTGAGTTCTTGGCTACTCAGCCCACAAATATGGAACACCCTTTCCGTACTCTATATGTAGGTAATTTTATGCACACATATGCATATTTTGGGGGTGAATCAGGGAGACTTCAGAGGTTCTGACTATTGCTAATTAGAAAATTAGAAAGTTCAAAGAGTGTCTCTAGATTCTTCATACAGATAAAAGATGGAGGAACTTCTGGTATCTTTCCACTAGACGAGAAATGTTCCACTTTCTTGTGGAGTTATTAGTTATGTAATGTCTTGTACAAGTGACTGGATCAGCAACACTACTTGTTGGGATTTGTTCCAGGGGCTGAACAAAATCACTTTTTTTACATGTATACAGTGCTGTGGTAACTGAAGGTGCCTAATGAATATCTCTTGTCATTAACAGGTCATCCATGAGGGTTCTTGGGATGCTGGATTGCGGGAAGGAAGAGCTGGGAACCCGTAACCTTGCTGATAAGGCTGTGGCTGCTTACAGAACTAGCCAAGACCAAATGAGCCTCACATCCATGGATGCTGCTACAGTGAGCTGATAGGAGATAAAAGAAAATGGGAAAGAGATAATGCGACAGGGGGAACAGAAAGAGAAATATTTTTATACATTATTTCATTATACTTTGTCGCTGTCTCCCACGTTAGTGAGGTAGCGCAAGGAAACAGACAAAAGAATGGCCCAACCCACCCACATACACATGTGTATACATGAGCAAGGAAAGGCAGTTAATTCTGATATTTTTTTCACCTCAACATTTTATACAAACAATTCATCCAATCCACTTTAAAGCCACTTAAACTGTTCCTTACCTGCCTGGTTTTCCTCTCTCTCAAAAGCAAATGTAGCAGCTGCAAAACACATAAACACTGATGCACCAAAACAGGAGCTCCGTATCCATATAAACACCGAGCTAGAGTTGCCCTCTGCTAGGGGCCTGTTAAGAGTGAGGCATAAAGGCTAAGAAGCGGCACTGGAGTTCACTAGTTATACAGACTCTATTGCCATGGCCACCCCCTTGAGGAGTTCCATTTGGAAACAGGCATCACAGATACAAATAGATAGAAACCACACAAAATAATGCACTCATAACTATCACTGGATGCCTGACAACCATAAACACGAGGCACCTTTACAATGAAACAAAGATCCTCCCAGTACAGATCAACCTGAACATACTTAGAACCCAATTACATGTAACAGCATTTGACACCTCTCATCGAATTCACTCTATAACTAACCACCAAACCCCAAGTGGAAATTAAAAACTTAACACTGCTTCATACATCTGTAACCTCTACTCACAGACTCTCCACCCCCAGTCAATATCAGTGACAAAACATCCCAGCTCAGTCTTAGACTGTACCCTACCAGACTTACACCCATCAGAAATCACACCCTCCAAATAAACACAAGTCACACACTGACAACACTACATACAATGTTTCAAGATATCCCAAGACCCTTCTTGCTCATGATACAACGACCATATAGAAAACAGTGAAACTTGTCACTTACTACTCAGTTATCCTGCACTCTTTGCTTATAGATGTGTACATATCACCACAACACTTAATGACCTGTGGTTCTGACTACTGGAGGAGACTCATGGGGTAGGAAATAAATATATTTATTCTATATTTTATTATACTTAACAACCATCTCCCGCGTTAGCAAGGTAGCACAAGGAAACAGACGAGGAAACATATGTGCGTATTTTTTTCATAACTGATTGCCATATCTTGTGTTAGCAAGGTAGCACCAGGAACAAATAAAGGCCACATCCATTCTCTAGTTGTCATGTGTAATGCTACAAAATCACAGCTCCCTATCTAAATCGGGCCACACAGATATTTCCATGATTTACCCCAGATGCTTCTCATTCCCTGGTTCAGTCACTGACTGCACGTCGACCCCAGTATACCACATTGTTCCAATTCACTCTATCCCTGGCATGTCATTGATCCTCATGTGTTCATGCCCTGATCGCTCATAATCTTTTTAACTCCATCCTTCCACCTCCAATTCTCCAGTTCTCCTTGTACCCTTCACTTCTGACACATATATCTTCTTTATCAGCCTTTCTTCACGTATTCTCTCATGTCCAAACCATTTCAACACACCCTCTTCTGCTCTCTCACCCACACTCTTTTTATTTCCACTTGCCTATCTTACCCTTTCATTACTTACTCGATCAAACCACCTCACACCACATACTGTCCTTAACCATTTCATTTCCATCACATTGACCCTCCTCCACACAACCCTGTGTATAGCCCATGCATCAGAACTGTATGATATTGTTGGAACTACTAGTCTTTCAGTCATACCTAGTTTGCTATCCAAAATAACATTCTTTCCACACGTTCTTCATTGCTCCCAGAACCTTCACCCTCTCCACCCAGACTCACTCCCACTTCCAAGGTTTCATTTGCTGCTGGGTCCACTCCCAGATATCTAATATTTTGAGTCTGCACAGCTCTAATTATTTTGTCACATATGTAGAAAAGGCTTCTTGTTTGTTGTCAGGAGGTCCTGTTTTATCACAGTCATTTAGTCCTCAAGGAACATGCATGCTAGCTGGGTCTTTACTTACAGGAAATCCTCATTTCATGCAAGTGAAATGTTAGAGCTCTGATTTGACTAAGATAATAAATCATAATCATATTCAGCTGTCATTCTGGTTCCAGTTTACTCACAACTATACTGAGTAAACATTACATTGATAATGAGTAAACCCTGACCTATTAATTAAACAGAAAGACCTAAGCATTAATAACAGAATGGATTTTCTGCTACCAATTTGAGTGCTTTGGTATATCAACAGCTAAATGAGATGAACAAACTGGTGGGGGGACTTAAACCAGAGGACCTGATGAAGATCCCAGAGAGTGCCTTTGTTGGTCTGACATCTGCTGGCATGAAGTCCATCAGCCCAGATGCTGTTAATGTAAGTATAAAGTGATTTGGAAACTCACTTATACCTTCAGAGAAGTATTTTGTAGGTGGCCACTGACCAGAGAGGTATATTACCCGTACTATCCACTTGGGCATCAGGAGGGTTGATGACAGCTGCATAGTAAGCTAGCACTTCAGAGCTTATCAAGTTGCACTTCTCTAACCCAGGTAGCTGTCTTTTCTTTCTGCTTCACCCACACATATCATGCTTGGTAACACTTAACTCCACAAATCGTTCTTTGCAACTCTTTAGTGAGTGCTCTGTGCTAGCCCTACCTTTTGGCAGAGTGGTGAGAGCAATTGACAGAAGTGATGGGTAGGAACATTAGGCAGGAGTATTCAGTAGAAGCAGTAGTTAGGAACATTTAGGTGAGAGTATTATGTAGAAATAGTAGGATGGAACATTACTTTGACACATTAGGTAGAAGTAGTCAGTGGGAACATTAGGTAGGAGCCTCTGGAAACATTGCACCAGAGTTGTCCTTTGCCACCAGCCTGTTAGGGGCAAGGCTGTATAGGATAAGAAGCATCTCTGGAGTTCAGCAGTTATAGGGACTTTTGCCATGGCCACCCCCTTGAGGGAGTTCCCGGAGGGAACACTTGATGGAAAACCTACATTTCAGCTACTTCTTATGTTTAACTTGAAATTTTCACAATTGCTTCAAACATTTGAAAGCTGTGTTTGGGGAAAAATAAAGGTGACAGGTAAGGCATTGCATGGCTAGAGATTTATGATATGAAGATGGATAACACCCTCCCTTTACAGGTGCTGAAGACAGGCCAAATCAAGAATCTGGGGCCCTCAGCAGCCTTTAGTGTGACTGGTGAGCAGCAGGCGAGATTCACAAGTGAACAGAAAAATGCCTTCAACGGCTTCCACTCGAGCAATTCATTTGCAGGAGAGACCATTGGTGAGTTGTTTCTCTGATAACCCTGACTGTGTTCTAGTTCGTCTGTTAACCCTGACTGTGGTCTAGTTCATCTGTTAACCCTGACTGTGTTCTAGTTCGTCTGTTAACCCTGACTATTTTCCACAGTAATTATCCTGAATGACAAATGACTGCTTGTTGATTGTGCTAACAACTGGTATGTTAATTAGCTTTTTAAGTGCTTTTTCTGGTAGTGAAGATTTGTTACACTGTGTAGACAATTAATTTAGGGTTAAAATATTTATACCATATTTTTAAAAATCTGTTATTAACAAGTGGAAAGCAGTTAAAAAGTGAGCTCCACTCAAAGGAGCTTCAGGGAATAAAAGAATGTTTACTCAGAACAGAATATCTGCATCTTAACAGAAATTTACTATTTTTTTTTTTCATACTTTGTCGCTGTCTCCCGCGTTTGCGAGGTAGCGCAAGGAAACAGACGAAAGAAATGGCCCCCCCCCCCCCATACACATGTACATACGTCCACACACGCAAATATACATACCTACACAGCCTTCCATGGTTTACCCTAGACGCTTCACATGCCTTGATTCAATCCACTGACAGCACGTCAACCCCTGTATACCACATCGCTCCAATTCACTCTATTCCTTGCCCTCCTTTCACCCTCCTGCATGTTCAGGCCCCGATCACACAAAATCTTTTTCACTCCATCTTTCCACCTCCAATTTGGTCTCCCTCTTCTCCTCGTTCCCTCCACCTCCGACACATATATCCTCTTGGTCAATCTTTCCTCACTCATTCTCTCCATGTGCCCAAACCATTTCAAAACACCCTCTTCTGCTCTCTCAACCACGCTCTTTTTATTTCCACACATCTCTCTTACCCTTACGTTACTTACTCGATCAAACCACCTCACACCACACATTGTCCTCAAACATCTCATTTCCAGCACATCCATCCTCCTGCGCACATCTCTATCCATAGCCCACGCCTCGCAACTATTATCCTAATTTTTCCTGACAGACATGAGTCCAACATGCACCATTACAAAAACCTGAACAAACATCCATTCTCACTCAACAGAACCTTGATCACCCAAGGTGTCACATGTTATTATATACAGATTAAAAGACTATAGTGTCTGTGATAAAAGAAATTATAAGAATTGGTAGATATAATCAAGACATAAGGGAATGACTAGTAATGATTACATTTAGTATAGGGTCATGTAGCTAGAAAGTCTTAAGCAGACTAAGAAACTTGCAGGTAAAGATGAATTCAGTGAGGTATTCATCAGAAGTGCAAGACTAAAGGAAAAGAGAGAGACAGGGGTAACCACTACAGTCAAAAGGTAAAATACAGGAGGCACTGAAAGACGTTAGAGAGCTGAACAGCCCTTACAATACCTCAGAGAGTTAGGAATATCAAATGCATTTGTATACTTCAAATAGCATACACAAATTCAATACTAGTAGTAAATTGAAAAGGGTTAGAGTTTGAGGATCAGATTAGGAAAAGCACGGCAGTCTGATCTTGTTGGAGTAATGAGGACAGAAATTTCATTAAAGAGATAAGACCTCATCTATTATTAAAATGATCCATGATAGCAAGGAAGGAAAGAGATGACAAAAGATGTTGGGGAATGGCCTACTTAATAAGTGATGGCGTTTAAGTTTCAATAAGTATTTGAAGATGACCCGTTCGAACAATATATAATGGGAAGAATAATTGAATAATTGTTGGAAAGAAATGTGTAGTGGTATTGATTATTAAT
This sequence comes from Panulirus ornatus, assembly GCF_036320965.1. NCBI lineage: Eukaryota > Metazoa > Arthropoda > Malacostraca > Decapoda > Palinuridae > Panulirus > Panulirus ornatus. The sequence goes on from NC_092249.1 coordinate 5,032,163, forward strand.
AATGCATCACATAATTTTATTGATTCAGAATAAATATATGGATATAAAGAAAACAGTTATGAAAAAGAGGAATGTCCAGTGTAGTATATGAAGCAGCAAAGCACACACTTCTCATGTAGTAAGATTCTAACATTAGGGGGTTTCTTTTACAGAGGTAGACTAAGAGAATGTGGATTCTAATAGAGATTAATAGAAACAAGTTCTTTGAGTGTACAGGTTAATTTCACGTCAATGAGCATACTAGAATCAGAGGGGTTGATACAGGATTATTACTTGATATCACCTTTGTTTATAGTAGTAAGGAAATATAGATACTTATGAAACACCATGTGGAAAAAAATAATCATATAATGCTTTAGTTTGATTACATGGTAAATTGGGACATTGGTAGAACAAAGATGAAACCAAACTCATAAAAGAGATATGATAATGGAAACTACACATAGAGCATAGATTGGAAAATGGAGTTCATTGGCATGATATAGGTCATTATTATGGAAGCTTTTGTTAAATTTACAGTGAAACAGGAACTCACAATCACATCATAACACACCAATACTATACTATACAAGCCATAACAATCTTACAGCACTACAACATGGAATTAGAACATTACCTCATCCAAAATGGAATGGGTATCTTTAACCCCAGATACATGGGGAAGGTTCAGAAAGAGGGATGAGAGTTTCAACAAAAGATGTGAAAAAACAAAAGGACGAAGGGATGGGCTGTGAAGAAGATAGAGGCAACATTCAAGCCACCTGGCAATTATGACCAAAAATCATAATGTGTAGTAATGTTTATGTCTTTGTTGGGAGAGTCTTGAGGCATCTGAGCAGATAGTGTTCAGTGTCTTCATTGTGGTAGTTATACAGTGGGCATGAAGATTTCTGTACAGTGTTGAGTCAGTTTTTATAGATATATAGGGAGCGTAGATGGGGTAGCTTGACTAGTGGTTGTTTTAGGTGTGTGGTTTTAGATGGATGCATGTCTGGTGGGGATGATAAGAATGATACAAGACTTGCAAAATTTGGGGAAATACTGTTACCTGTATCTTGGTGATTTAGAGCAAGTGGACCTTAAGTATATAGATGTCTGATAAGTTCATCTTTCTGCACATCTTGAGGTGCTAATGTCCTGCAGGATGGTAGTTTCTTACTTACTTGATTACTTCACTCAAAGATTAGTTTATTGCTTCTAAGAAAATATACACACCTCTTGATTAGTTAAAAGTTCATGCATGACTTCCAAGTTTTAATTTTTATATAAAGGATATAGAAATTTTAATTGTCTAAATGATATGTTTTGCTTTCAGGGCAAACACACTCTTGGGTGCTGAGTGCTTTGATAGTAATGGCAGTCATGCTGATGGCTTAGGCTGAAGATCTTCATTGAAGTATGAAAACCCACCCTGCATTGTATGGTAGGATCCAACATCAACCAATTACCCAAGACTCACACATAATTGGATACAACGAGTATTTACTAGTGATACACACAAAGATAGATGGGAATAACCTCACTTATTCCTCACCTAGGCTGAATAAAAAATGCCTCTTTAGTGACCTTTTCAAAAGGTGGATAAAAAAGACAGCCACCACCTGCCTGCGATTCATGCATATGAATGGAACGACCAATTGCAAGTGACCCATGCATATAGATGAACTCAATCACTATTTGACATTGAACCATCCTTATAGATGTATTCAACAACTGCCCCTTGCTAGTGATCCTTATGAATGGACTGATTCTCCATCCTTTCCTTGAGAAAGTTATCAATACACTGTCCACAAGTGTATTTAATGTTACGCCTCATAAGACTTTTCTCAGCTGGTAGCACTGATGGTTTCATTGTTTTATTTGGGTTATACCTCAGTGTTTTAGGATGAGGAAATTGCAGTGAATGTAGAAAAACAGCTAAAATATAGTAACGTGGGAATTAAACGTCTAAGAGTCAATTCCCATACAAAAATAATAGCTAATGAATATGTTGGGTAATTTTCCTGTGTTATTACCACAAACATGATAATTGAGTACGATTATATTTCACTTCAAGGCGTAAGAAATCTTTAGTTATCACATGCAGTACATTACTGATGGAGCCCCCATGAGGGTAGACATTCCTCCCCATACTGTACAAATGCATAATTACAAATAATTGTTCTAGACAATTTAGTATGCTGCCGATGTTTTCCCTTCAGCTCCATCCTACCATCATTGTTTGTCCCAAAGTGCCTTATTGTCGAGTGCAGTAGTTACTGTAAGATTCTGAAACAGGTTGCACAGTATTAAAAGCTAAGATATACTGGAATTTAATATGAATTTGGCACAAGATTGTTTCTGTGTGGTCTGTTGTTATAAGTGGTGATATAAAGTATGTTTGGTTAGTTTCATGTAAAGTTATTGATTTGTGTATTTTCAAGTAATATAACATATCAGACAGTGCACACATTAGGTCTGCTTTTGATATTTCCCACTTTTAAGATAAACATTGAAAGAGCTCACAAACTTTCATGGCATAAACTATCCCATGAGGGACATAAATCACCATCATGTGATATCAAAGCCAGGAGACAGTATCCATATCATTCATACCACTCAAAAGCATGGGTCTTAATCATTACGTACATTACATTATTCTTGCTGTCTTTGTGATCATAAGATGATATTCTGTCATAAGTATTTTAAAATATTTCTTTTTTTCTTGACTTTATCTTCATAAATGCTGAAATCAAATCCAGTCTTAAGTATATGAGAACAGCAGTTTTAATAAATGTGATGGTATGATGTTGATAACCTTACTGTTAACCTAAGAAATTGCCTTTCCTTCTTTTGGACATCATATATTATTTTGGTAATGAATCAAGGTGTATTGTTTCATAATTTCAGACAAAGGTGGGTGCCTGGTACTCATAAAGGACTGACAGTCCCAGTCCTTGACTCAAAATAGATTGACAGTCCCAGTCATGGTCCTTCCTGAAGAAAGGAACTAGGGTTGACTCAGTCCTCAGTCCTTTCTTTTATTATTAGGGAAAAATATTTATTTGAAATAAAACACAACCAACCAATCAAAAACACTGGTACACGTAATACAAATAATGATTGATACTATTTAATACAAATGACTACAATAATACTTCATTTTCCCTTCAAGAAAACCAGCCTTTCAAAATGGCTGTCACTGAGTCCTGATCTTTTTGGCTTGAAGACGTCTTTCCCCAAAGAGAAGAGCCACTCTGCAGCAGCACTGGAAGGGATAGGTGTTTTAAACTTTATGAACAAGTTTTTCGACGCCAGGCTTGGGAAAGAGTATTTGTTGACAAAGAAGGGTTTCACATGCCTCTCGCTGAAAAATGTTTCCACCAACTTGGTCCCGGTTTCTTTGCTTTTCACCCTGTTCTCATAGAGAGCCCTAAAGAAGTCTTCATCATGCTTATTTTCACCCTCACTGCTGTTGGTTCCTTGCCTGAGTTCATCATCTTCACCATAATCACCATCTGCTTCTTCACCTTGGCTGTGATCTCCTCAACATCATACATGACATTGTCCTCCCACAGTCTTACCCAGCCCAATATGAACTTGAGGGTGTAGTGCAGCTGCCAGGAAGAAGTCCATGTCCTCAAAAAGGGGACCAAACCTGCTTTTAATGCTATTCTAGTCAGGAACTACCATTAGTTGATATATCTTGATATGACAGCTTTCCCTCAGCACCATTAACATTTTGAGAGAGATGGCCAAGGTGGGCTCAAGTGCCCCCATGTAGGCTTTGTCCTCCCATTGCATGATGTCCAATGCCTGATTGCATCACCTGAAGATACTCTTTCAAGAAGCAAATATCAGCAGAAAGAAAAACAGCAAATATTTTAGTTTTATATCATATTTTTTTCAACTTTTAAGTTTTAACATTTATACCTTTTCAAAAAGAAAAGGAAAAAAAGAAAGTAAGAAACTGCTCACTAGGCGAGAACAAAGGTATCCCAAGAATGTTGCACCCCTGGTGTAGTTCATGAAGTTCTCACTGTCTTGGAAGATATTGACAAGACGAGACACCCCGTCGTAGATGGAGTTCCACTTTGTAATGGTGGGGACAGTCAGCAGCATACCTGTATCTGCCTTGATGGTGTCTGAGGCTTTTGAACTTCTTGCCTGCTTGTTCCACAGCTCTGTAGCTTTATCAAAAGCAGTCAAGTACATCTTCCTGTAGGATGGTAAATCCTTTAAGGCTTTGTCAGCACCAGTGGTGGCCACGAGGTTCATGGTGTGGGCGGTGCACTTTGTGTGCTTCAGCAGGACGTATTCAGAATCTTCCATGGAGCCAGCTGAAAATAAATGTAAAATTTATTTAATTAGTATGAGAAAAAATGAAATACTTTACATGACTTGTGAAAAGCAAGAGAAATCAAGAAATAATCAATAATCCCTACTTACCTTCCAATGACGATGCCAGATTCTCAACATGAACGATGTCTGCATCATCGGTCCGCCCCACACCTTCCTCTTCCTGGACCTCCTCAGGCTGCTCCTCATCAGTTTTGCCAGACACTGCACAGTGAAACAATTAACATACTTTTTATTCAGGGTTATAGAAAAAATTTGAAATGTAAATAATTAGAAAAGTAATGGAATGTGAATAATGAAATTTAAGAAAAAATCTGCTTACTTAAATGCCTTTATGAAGTTGCTGCCATTGTCAGTAGTAGTCCTGCAGACCTTTTTGTCGATTGTGAAGTAGAAGTAGACCTTGTACATCTTCACAAGGACATCTCTCAGGTGCTGCCTCTTCTCGTCAAACCATGAAAAGTTTATGAAAATGTACAAGTAATGCTAAAGCTCTCCACTGTACATTTGTCACTTGAAAATTGTATTTAGACTTCAATAACTAGAACGTGCATTTGCAAACACCTATATCAGTATGGTCAATGTGACCCTGAATCTTGATGCCTGCAAGGCTTAAGTAGCCAAAATAAACATACCTTTCTCTGATATGCCTAGTAAGCGTCTAACTAGACATTATATGTTAACCAGGAACACAGGTGTTCATAAAGTCCTTCCACGAATCAAAATCGACAACATTGAGTGGCAACATGTTCAAATATAGTGATTAATAATCAAAAAGAAATACAAATTCTTTACGTTTCATCATGACAGACTAACATAAAGACTTTTAGGCAAAGTTGAAAGAGTGTTAATTAGATTTACTGACCTCTTCAAAGAGCCTTTGTGACTCTTAGACGGTCCAGTCATGGTCTCCTGTATAGCCAACTAAACCATGGTCCTCTGCATCTTGTTGCAGAGGCACTCCAGACAGTCGCTTGGCCGTTTTCTTTTTTTGGAGACATCATTTGAGGTTATTTTGTTCAGGTAGGCCAAGGATTACTGGGTTCAGTTTTTCCACTAGGAGCTCCAGTTCCTTGACTTGAGGTTGAAGTACTGACAACAATAGATTCTCCTTTGCCTTCAGGTGTTAAAAAACATTCAATTTCAGTCTCAATCTTTTTCTGATTCTTCTTGACAAAATAAGATGTCGTTTTTCTCCAAGTAATCTTAATCACACCAAAATAACTCAAAAGACACTGTATGAAAGGTTACTTTATTGAATTGAGTTTGTTATACATAAAGTTTATTATAGTGAAAACCTGGAGACAAAAAAAAAGGACCAAAGGATGTCAGACCATCTGGAATTGATTAGAAATAGACTGTCGGTCCCCTTTCCAGTCCTTACTGGGAAAAGGACTGACTTTCCCAGTTGCAGTCCTCAGAATGGACTAAGTTCCAGGAATTCGGTCCTTTTGGAACTCGTTCCTACCCACCTTTATTTTCAGATGTATATAAGGTCTTTCCCTTGGTGGAGACCTGAGCTAATTGGTAGGGAGAAGGATACTGGGTAATAATCAAGTTGCACAAGGTGGAGCAGCATTCACTGTGACCTGTGATAAGTAGTTTTGTAGATATGTCATGTAATTATTGCTGCCCTCTTGTCAGCTGCAGCTGGTCATGCCAGCCGTGTTATTACGACCATCATCCATACTAAAGCTCACATATTGATGTCCATTCCAGGACACGTGAAAAACAAATTATCATGATAATTAAACACATTAAACAGTTATAGTTTATATTTTTTGTCATACCAGCATGCCTCACTGCAGCAAGGTGGTGTCAGAACAGACAACCGAGACTTCAAGGAAAGATCCCCACCTGGCTCCTTACTTTGAATACTGGAGGATCTAGTCGATCTTATTAGGAGAGATTGAGGTTTAGCATAAGGGCATACAAAACTGTGTTTATCATCGGACAGATTACTTTAAATTGATGGTTGTTTAATTTACAGTAAACAAAAAGTACATGTTTTTGCATGTATGAGAGAATATTGGACACATTCAAGGCTTTTTCAGAAAGTTGCTAAAGTTGAAATATCTGTAACCTCCTTCTGGTAGTAAACGTACCTTTTAAAGTCATGCTCTGTAAGGTCCTAGTGATGCTGGCGAAGTAACACTTATTTTAAGTAAGTATTACCTAATGTGGTTAAAACTGACTTTAAGAAGCAAAACTGTCTAGTTAGGATGTGTCAAAAACGTTTTGTTTAAAGTCTTTTGTGTCAGACTATAATTCAGTACATATCTTCCCATATCCCTTCCATATTTCTTAGAGAATGCTAATGCTGATAGATACCTTGTGTAAATCCCCATGATGAAAACCTGCAGAACTTCTTTGTAACCTTCTGATGGCTATTGGGTGGTTACTTCCAAAACAGTCATAAAAAAAATTATTTCTGCACATTCATTGGTTTTCCATTTGTCAAACCTTAACCACTTTTTCATATGGAGACGTTTTCTTAACTTGTACTTTTTGTATTCATGGATGGTACTCTGTATTCAAATCTATTAGAGTCTTGTAATAGTTATACTTTGATGCTTTCAAAAGTTTCTGACATAGTTTGTAGTATCCACACTGTTCAAGAAGTACAAAAACCTGAATTATACCCAATTATTACAAGATATTTGTAAAATACCAGAAAGGCATCAGTTGAATAGATCTCCCTCGTGTATTCTTTGACCAGTGTGTAGACAAATGTGGTGAAAAATCTCTTTTGTTGTCAATTTGGTGATGAGCTTGAAATATTGTATTTTCACATTGATATTGTACTAGCCTGTTTCGTTAAGCTGATACCCTTATGTTGATTATACCATGTAAAAGTAGCAAACATATTTTAGGTACATGTAAAGAATTTGGGTTGAAATAAAATAGCATTTATGTGTAGTCACAGTGTATCACAGTAGTTGTCTTTTTCCTCTCTGGCAAGCACAATGCAATTATTATGAAAGTATAACAAATTGTGCACTATTTCACATATTGTAATCTCAAGGGACTTTTTTAATGTACTATAGAGTTCATCAGTTCCCAGCTACTGATTGTGCCATATATTTAAATTTGCAGGAGGATGAGAAATGGGGTAAAATAATAATGCCTGCTTGATGTTACAGCACGAGAGAAATCATTTGACAATGCTGCATCATATCAGTTGTCAAAAACGAGTTGTCTCATTGAATAAACTTTTCAATATTATCCATCCTGTCATTGGTACTGTGTAACCAAGCTTTGAAACCACCGGATAAGGTGTCCTAAGGTTGCATAATGATAATAATGTTTTATCGTACTTTTATATTTATATGAGATTATGCCCCGAGTTAGAATTCACTAGTTGATGGCAATTAGTGCAAACTGCATGAGCTCATTTCGACTTACCCCAGGGCATTGTGGATGCTAGTTTGGCAACTGGCATCTCTAGAGTAGTTGGAGGAAGCTACCGACTCATTTGCTGATAAAGACTTGTGTTGCCCTTTCTGTATGTCAGTATTCAGAGGGTCTTGGGTGTACTATGTAAGGAGATTGTTCATGGCTGCTTGAACATTTGCAAGGTAATAGAAAACAACACGTGGAACCCAAAGTTCAAATGATGGCCACGTGGAGGATGGCAATGTCAGAGTTCAGCGGACTGTGGACGTTTGTTTTTGCATTGGTTACAGTTAATTCCTATTATAAGCAATGAAAATATATAACGAAAACAATTAGCTGGATGACTTCAATAATTCCCCTTATCAGCTTAATGACCTGCTTACTCGTAAATGGATCATAAAAATTTTCATAGATGCTTCTTTCAAATAGCCATCGACTTGGAAGCATGGGACACATTATTTTTCTAATATAAATAAGTAATCCATTTGATTCAATAAAGATTCCTGTACTTATTGTCAAATATTTCAACCATTTCTCGAAAGCAGGATGTCCAACCTCATAAGTCGTAATAAGATAATTTCCATGCCCCCTCCAGATTTATGAGAGAATGCTACTGCTAATAGATACCTTGTGTAAACCCCCACGATGAAAAACTGCAGAACATCTTTGTAACCCTCTGATAGCTATAGGGTGGTTACTTCCAAAACAGTCGTCAAAAAAAAAAATGCAAATTCATTGGTTTTCCTCTTGTCAAACCTTGACCAGTTTTTAATATGGAGACATTTTCTCAACCTTGTATTTTTTGTATTCATGGATGATACTCTATTTAAATCTATTGAAGAGTTTTGTAATAGTTATTCTTTGATGCTTTCAAACGTTTCTGACATAGTTTGTAGTATAAACACTGTTCAAGATGTACAAAAACCTGTATTATACCCAGTTATTACAAGATAATTGTGAAATACCAGGAAGGCATCAGTTGAATAGATCTCCCTTGAGCATTCTTTGACCAGTGTGATGTAAACAAAGATGCTGAAAAATCTCTTTTGTTGTCATTTTAGTGATGAGCTTGAAATATTGTATTTTCACGTTGATAATGAACCAGTCTGTTTCGTTAAGCTGATATCCTTATATTGTTTATACCATGGAAATGTAGCATACATATTTTAGGTACATGCAAAGAATTCGGGTTGCAATAATATCGCATTTATGTTTAGTTGTCTTTGTAGTCACAGTGTATCACAGTAGTTGTCTTTTTCCTATCTGGCAATCACAGTATAACAAATTGTGCTCGATTTTGGATATTGTAATCTCGAGGGACTTTTTTTATGTACTATAGAGTTAATCAATTCCCAGCTAGTGATTGTGCCATATATCTAACTTTACAGGAGGACAAGAAAAGGGGTTAAATAATAATGTCTGCTTGAGGCTACAGCATGAGAGAAATCATTTGGCATGCTGCATTACATCACCTGACAAAAACGAGCTGTCTCGTCAAATAAACTTTGTTTCAGAAATCCTTCTTATCATTGCTACTATGTGTAGCCAAGCTTTGAAATAAACTTTATTTCAAAGGAATATATCCTGTCATTGCTACTATGTGTAGCCAAGCTTTGAAATAAACTTTATTTCAAAGATATCCATCATACCATTGCTACTATGTGTAGCCGAGCTTTGAAATAAACTTTATTTCAAAGGAATACATCCTATCATTGCTACTATGTGTAGCCAAGCTTTGAAATAAACTTTATTTCAAAGAAATCCATCCTGTCATTGCTACTATGTGTAGCCGAGCTTTGAAATAAACTTTATTTCAAAGGAATCCATCCTATTATTGCGACTATGTGTAGCCAAGCTTTGAAATGAACTTTATTTCAAAGGAATCCATCCTGTCATTGCTACTATGTGTAGCCAAGTTTTGAAATAAACTTTATTTCAAAGAAATCCATCATACCATTGCTACTATGTGTAGCCAAGCATTGAAGGTGCATAGTAAGATGTCCTAAGGTTGCATAATGATAATAATGTCTTACCGTACTGTTTATATGAGACTACTATCCAAGTGAGAGAATTCACTAGTTGATAGCAATTGGTGCAAACTGCATGTGCTCATTTCGACTTACCCCCTGGGCATTGTGGATGATGGATGGTTTGGCCACTGGCATTTCTTGAAGAGTTGTTGGAGGAAGCTGGCCCACTAATTTGCCATTGGAGATTTGCGTTGTCCTCTTTATAGGTCTGTAGTCACACAGTCTTAGAGATATACTATGTAAGGAGAATGGTCATGGCTGCTTGAACCTTTGCGAGGTAATGGATGTGAGGAACTTAAGATCCGATGATGGCCGAGCGAGCCACCGTGAGGGATGGATAGCAATGTCAGAATTCAGTCGACTGTGGGAGTTTGATTTTGTGTATCAGGTACAGTTAATTCCTTCCTTTAAGCTAAGACGATTAACAGGATAACTCTTTCAATAATTAACCTCGTCTTAGCGATTTCCAAACCCGTAAAATGGATCATAGCTATTTTCAGAAATGCTTCTTACCGATAGCCAACAACTGGAGGCATGGAATATTTATCATATTATTTAGTACAAGTAAAGTAAACCACTCGATTCAATAAATATTCATGTATTTATAGTCAAATAACCTTTTCTCGAAAGCAAGATGCTCCTCCTCCTCCTGTCCTAATATCTAAAATTGAGAATGATTCTAATATCTTCTAAGATAATAGCTAAAGATAGTTCTAGTCTCTTAAGTATTTCACGGGGTATTTAATCATACACGTTAGTGGAACATAGATGGTTTATTTGACAAGTGTGTTTCATATATAGCACCCCTCAGTAACGCGTGTTGAGCTGTGTGTCTCGTGGTGTTATTTGACAGTCGAGTGTTTTTTACGTTAAATTTACCCAGAAATTAGTGTTAAAATTTGTGACTTTGACGTTTTTCCAGTGGGGAAAGTTCACTAGATAACAAGGGCAGTGTAGATATAGTGGTATTGTGTGAAATCAGTGAGAAATAATGAGGAAATGTGTTTCCCCGGATTGGCTGATCTTACGTCATCATACCCAGGTACGTCATCGCCGTGTTGACATTAATTGCCCAATTAAGGTCAGGATTTAGATAACTGTTAGATATTCTATAACAGTCATGATGTGCGGATACTACCTGGACTCTTATATTGATATTGACGTACTTATTTAAAGGAACTCATGATTAATAACATAATTACCATTTATGTATAATAGGCTGGCCGAACGTAACCCACAGCATATAGTTAAGTATTGAATGTGTCATAAATTGATATTTAATATTATATTAATATAAAATTTGTGATATTTTTGAAGCTTATTTGCGGAATTTCCCATCTAGTGGAAATTAACATATGTGTTGTTGAATGTTCACAGGAGAGAATATTAGCTGACAGAAAACCAATTAAATATAGAATACTTAAAATAAAAAGTTAATGAACTAATGGCATAGGCATTATCTAAAAGTAAAATGCTGGGTAAAAAAAAAAGGTTTGCAGACCCACAGTAGTAAATACAACAATGCAGTAAATGAATTATTGCTTTATGACATCATATCCTAGCCATCAAATTTCGGTCTTCATCATTAACACGCAATTCTGACATATTCTACAAGTGTCTGCATTTCAAGTGTATTTAAATTTGTTTCAAAGTTATAGTTCTAATTCTTTTTTTTTTTATTATGTTTCCTAATTTTGTCTATCCTCGAGGCACAGATTACAACCCACAAATTATGATCAGTGCATAGATTTTTTTTCTAATTCATTTTACTAAAAGTTTCTCGTATAACTCAGATATATTACGTGTGATTAAATTAATATGTCGTGACTATATTGTCAAAAACCTTTTCTTGAACAGGGAGTGTCGAAAAATTCAAATAATAAAGATCAAATGTATTCGTAAAATAGTTATTTTAACCTTTTTGTGCCTACTAGTCGGCAAAATAACACGCCTAAACTGTAAATCGTATGTTAAGAGCTTCGTGTTTCTTAATTGATGATCTACTTTTATATCCAGTATAGCCTTTGATATAGCAAAAGTATAGCAACATATCCATTTGACTTCCAGTCTTGGCCCGACCACCACCGACCACCACGTAATCCACCATGAAATTACTATCACACAATTTGCAGTTTCATTCACTCGTACACTTGATATGCAGTTACTTAACACTTTACGATGTTCGTAGTTACTTAACACTTTACGATGTTCGTAGTTACTTAACACTTTACGATGTCTGTGTTCCTCGTAGTATTCTGTATAGTACTGGTATTCCAAGCCATATATATATAAATCGGCGGATTTGATAATAGGTCAATGGCCATTTGGTGTTGTTTGTACCATATGATGTTTGCCCATTCGACTCATATTCTCTCTCTCTCTCTCTCTCTCTCTCTCTCTCTCTCTCTCTCTCTCTCTCTCTCTCTCTCTCTCTCTCTCTCTATCTATCTATCTATCTATCTTTATCTTCCAGAACTTGCCTCTCTCTCTCTCTCTCTCTCTCTCTCTCTCTCTCTCTCTCTCTCTCTCTCTCTCTCTCTCTCTCTCTCTCTCTCTCTCTTCCTCTTCCATTTATCTATCTACCAGAACTTGCCCCCCCCCCTCTCTCTCTCTCTCTCTCTCTCTCTCTCTCTCTCTCTCTCTCTCTCTCTCCATCCTATCTATCTTCCAGAACATGCCATTGTATCACCCAGGGCATGGCGGGAGGGAGAGAGGGCGCGCGCGCGCGCGCGATAGACAGACGAGGAGGTGATGCAGCGTGAAATTACCCTAGGGAACCTCATGCCCGAGAATCCATGTCAACAATTTCCCCCCCCCCCCCCTTTTTTTATTTAGCGAACTTCGCCCGTATTGTGCGAGTAATTTGGTGCAAAATTATCCCTAATGACTTCATTCACAGAAGTCGTTAAAAAGAGAGAGAGAGAGGCCTTGAAAGGTAAACTATCGAATAGGCTGTACATAAAGACTAGTTAATGTGAACTTAGTACCTATAGGAAGGGCTTGGGTGGGTCTACACATCTTGAGTAATGATTTTATTAACCTGTCTGTTGTATAATGTATTATCGTCAGCATTATACAATGCAGTGTAGAGTTAATGCTTATTTTATAGTTATAAAATGGTTTCCTGTAGTTGCCAGCTAGTCTTCTTGTAGTTTAATTGTTGACATTAAAGTTATGAACTTGGTGTATGTCTGTTCAATATATATATATATATATATATATATATATATATATATATATATATATATATATATATATATATATATACTCCGGTTTATATATATGTGTGTGTACTTGCTTATGTAACATGTCTTAGTATTGTGTTAAAAAACATTTGCACATTTCCTGACTTGTGTGCAAGTTTGAAGTAAAATCTAATGAAAACTTCAGAAGCATTTAAGAGGGAAATGTGAGACATTAACGAATGTACATGACACATGTGTAGCCATGAGATTAACTTTTAATCTACATGGGGATCGATTTAATAATTTGGCCAGCGCCATCTAATGGTTTAAACTAGCTTTGCTAAGGTTTTTAAACTTGAAATCGTATTGTTTTTGGTTGAACCACCATTTAAAAAGGATGTCATGGAATCATAGGTTACATAATATACTTTTTGCTTTGACTTTTTTATGGGAAAACGACAGTTTCATGATGTTATACAGTAAACAAAATTATGCAAAATTAGTTGACTTGGTTTGTACATACGAGAGACGTTTATATGTAGTTCAATATTCATTGAAAATCATTCCTGCGTGATTGCTTGAGCTCCTAACTTATGATAAAGTATTTAGTATTATATGAAGTGATTGTTACAGCAAGATATTCTTGATGTGAACCAATCAGGATATCTATCAACTACTATAAATCAACTACTACTGAAAAGACATGGCATTTGATCTGTTAAGAGGGTTCGGGATATTGTCCCATGACCTAAAAGAGAACTTATCCCAAAATTTTAACTTGTAGAAGAAAATCCCGTTTTCTCTACCGAAGAGCAGCATTGTATTAAACACCTACCACAGTCGGACGGCCTTGCTAAGTTTGTACATTTATAGACTGTAGATAGAATGAAAATTATCTTATCGTTATCTGAATGTTCGCCTTCCCCTGGTTTCTTACTCCTATGCTATGTAAGTTTAAATTAGGCTATAGTACAAACCTAACCCAGTCTAGCCTAACGTAGCATAAACAACATTGCTTTTGTTTGGGGGGGAGTGAGGCGATCAGTCCTCAGGCGACCCTAATTGCCCTTTGACATTGTCCGGCAGGGTTTCCATGACCACATTGACCTACATGAATGGTTCCTGTGATAACATGAACCCACCAACGGAAGTCGGTAGAATATTCCCAAAACAACAAGCAATCTATAAAAGGTCTTTTCTCGTCATTCGTTAGCATCATACTAACTTTTCAATCGTGCTGTACTAGGCATTGGGTTTATTTCATGATGTTTGTGTTTGACCTAAGATAAGGAAAGAGATTAGAGCTTTGATCGTGTTTTGTTGTGATAATGTTTATCGTAGAGGGTCGTTAGATATCAAGACGTAATTAGAGCGATGACGATTTGATAGTTCTTCACATAATGTCAAGATTAGCGAATGTAAACAACTGTAGTTTCTCTCAGCACATACTCAACCCCCATAGCTCTCTTGTAACTCTTAATTACTTAATAACTCTTAATCTCCACACGTCTCCTACAACCCCACCAGAACATCACATCTCTCACGGTGGCTAAAACTTACCCTCACAACCACCAGACATTACCCTCAATCTCTTCACACTTTGACCACAGGCGAGAATACTTCTTTCACAACCCCTCCCCCCCTCAACAATGACCCCGACAATTGGTCACACCCCCCCAGCAGGTACCTTTCACGGTACCACACGGCTGGTGTGTGTGTGTACCGTCCTGTGTGTTGTCTACCACACACAAGATTATTGTCGTCGATAACCTTGTCTGTGGACCACTAGGTCGTCTGTTTATCTGTCCCTCCCGTGTGTGTACACACACACACACTCCCACCACCCATTCAACTGCCCGTCTAGAATCTTCCTCCAGCCGAGGATTTCATAGATTATTTTGGTGGAAGTTAATGAATAGGGAATGAGTCAGACGAAACGTTAGGAAGACGGAGGAAAAACTAAAAAAAATATGAAGGTAGGGAAGAGGATAGAGTAAGAGGGAGGTAGAATGATTTAGGGTGGATAGAGATGGTCAGCGAGGGATAGAGAGGTCAAGGAGAATTAAGGGATGAATGGGATGGTTTAAGGGATAGTGGGACCTGAGAATAGATGACGGAGAGGGACTGTGCGCTGACGTTTGGGATATTAAATGGTCAGTAGAGACAAAGATCACGAGGGACGGAAAGGCGTCATCACTTGCAATAAGGGATGATTAGGGACATATAGGGATCCTTAGGGACAGTGAGGGATCGTTAGGAGTTGTTAGAGGCATTTATGGGATTGAGAGAGGGGACAGAAAAGGGATCATTAGGGACTGACTGGAAGCCAGCCACATAACCAATATCACACGAGTGACATCAACTCATCAGCTTCCATTGGTAAGCTAAGAAGATTCGAACTGTCATTAATCTCATACGTTTTGGCATCTTGTAATTCACTGTATCCGGCGAAGGAGAGATGAATAGCGTTGGTGAAGGACGAGGGAGGACACACACACGCACCAGCACCATCACCCTCATCACCACCATCTTCCCATGCAAAAGTAGACATGTTGATGATCCACACATCCTAAGCTCCATCCAGCAAGCACATCCCACTGGTTATCACCAAAGCCCCGAACACATTCACAAGCCCGACTTCTGTACTTCCATTGTTGAGCTTCTCTCGCTCACATATAATTCGCAGAAGACGAGGGTTCGATCTTTGTCGTGATGCACAATGGAGGAGAATCGAATGGATGGTATAATGGCGGAGTGTCTGGCCGACAATGGTGTGTGAGTGGGCGAAGGCTGGCGAGAGGCGATGGAGTGGGACCATCTTCAGGGAGCGGCACCCACGCTCATGACTTCAGTGACGATGGCTCAATTATACCGTCTTCCAGGCGGTCCTGTGGCTGCCTGGAACTGTGGTTGTCCTTGCAACAAGTCATCATCCCTGAAACTGTGGCTATTAATGGAACTGTGACTATCCATGGAACTGTTTGCCTGGAATTGTCGCCAATCCTGGAAGTGTGGATGTCCCTGGAACTGTGGATATCCCTGGAACTGTGTCTGTCTGGAATTGTCGCCAGTCCTGGAACTGTGGGCGCCCCTGGAATAGAAGCCATCCCTGGAACTGTGTCTGGAATTCTCACCAATCCTGGAACTGTGTCTGTCTGGAATTCTTGCCAGTCCTGGAACTGTGGGCGTCCCTGGAACAGTCACCCATCTTGTGACTTTGGCTACTGGTGTGTTCCAGAGGCTCCTGTGGCTATCTCTGGAAATTGTCTACCTTGGTCTGGAAACAAATAAGATTGCCCATATTACAGAGACTTGCCTCATCTTTGAGTGGGAAGATCTTGTTTGTTTGTTTGTTTGTTTGTTCTAAGGACGCTTCTTATCTGTAGGTTAAGGTGGTGTGCAGAGCTTGACATAACTGGGACATAACTTAGTTATTTGGTGTATCTGCCTTGAGATATTTCTTGGTTATACGAGAATTTGCATTACTGTACAGCTTTATCTTGGTTATCCATGATGTTTCGAACGATATACATACATATATATATATATATATATATATATATATATATATATATATATATATATATGAAGTAATTAGCGTTAATAGGTCTTAATTTTGAGCCATGCATCATCAGGAGTTACCCAAGTATAGCCACCTATGATCAGGTCGTGAGAACTACGACTCATAACACGGTGGCGGGAGGGTGAGGGTGAGAACACCTCATACCCACGAGAGCAAAAAGTTTCCAGTAATGACGATGATTTAGAGCGAGTGAGGCGGGGATGATGTGTGTGTGTATGTGTGTGTTGTAGTGTGCCCAGGGGCTTGGTTGGCGAGGGGTTGACCTCGGGGGTGAGCAGGAGGAGGAGGAGATGTCGCTTCTGCTTTATGCCTATCTGGTCTCCGGCTACCACATGGGCCCGAGGGATTCGACCAGCCTCCGTGCCCCGACCAGAATGACCCTGGCGGTAGGGAGAGGCCCTCTGTACCACACTGCTGCCTGTAGAGTTACTAAGGTAACAGGAAAGGGAGACTTCATTGCCAGTTCTCATTTCTCAGTCGATATGGATTATGGATGTAGGAAGATATTACTGTCCTCCAGCAGATAACCTCGTCATAGACCATCAGGTCTTGTGTTATCTGGCTTTCCCATGTACTGTCCTCCAGCAGATAACCTGGTCATAGACCATCAGGTCTTGTGTCATCTGGCTTTCCCATGTACTGTCCTTCAGCAGATAACCTCGTCATAGACCATCAGGTCTTGTGTTATCTGTCCTTCCCATGTACTGTCCTCCAGCAGGTAACTCTGGTCATAGACCATCAGGTCTTCTGTTATCTGTCCTTCCCATCAGATAACCTCGTCATAGACCATCAGGTCTTCTGTTATCTGTCCTTCCCATCAGATAACCTCGTCATAGACCATCAGGTCTATTGAAACTTGGGAGTCAGATGGATCAAGGGAACTCAACACTATAATGAACCACACAATAGCCTCCAGCTGCTTAACGATGACCCCGAGGGCGTCAGGCCAATTCATTAGAAGGTCAACAAACATTCTCCTTCAACCATCAGAGTGGGATTCGAACCCTCACCACGGTAGACCTGGCTTCCGGTTCCTTCCCGAGTTCTTGGACGGTCAAAACAGCCTCAAGTCACCAGGAGACCCAGTCATTCTCGTCTTCCCGGACACAAGGAGGATCCAGCAGCAGCAACAGATGTGGCATCTTGATGGTTGTATTGCCACGACGTCTCACACACCCCCCCAGACAACACTAGCAACACACACACACACACAACACTAACAGAGCCTCCTGCCACCAGCCTATATCCCCCCAGACAACACTAGCAACACACACACACACACACAACACTAAGAGAGCCTCCTGCCACCAGCCTATATCCCCCCAGACAACACTAGCAACACACACACACACACAACACTAAGAGAGCCTCCTGCCACCAGCCTATATCCCCCCCAGACAACACTAGCAACACACACACACAACACATGACCATCAGTAACACATGAAACACCAGACCTGTGTCCTGAGTCCTCGCTAGAACAAGACGTCCACACCTTCTCGTCCAAACCACAACACGTCACCAACAAAGGTTCATAACCTCCCACTGACCACAGGACGCCACCAAGAACCTCCCACTGACCACAGGACGCCACCAAGAACCTCCCACTGCCCACAGGACGCCACCAAGAACCTCCCACTGACCACAGGACGCCACCAAGAACCTCCCACTGACCACAGGACGCCACCATCACCACCACCAACAACAGGGACGTCGTAATGTCTTCATCCACACGTCTTGTGTGGCGCTGCCAGTGGCCACCTGACCTACATGAGGACCCGCCCTGGGAGGGGTAGCAGCGCCCGCCATTCATCCTGGACTGATTTAATTTTGTCCACCACAATGGTCGAGGGTGACCAGAAGAACCCACCACACTCCCTCCCTCCTTCCCTCCCTCCACAGTCACTCTCTCTCTCTCTCTCCCTCCCTCACACACCCCCCCCAACGACCCCTCCCTCCTCTCCCTCCTCGTCCCTCTCCCCCAGGTCCTCTATATTCATACATCTTCCCTCTCGCTCCCTGGGAGCGACGTCGAAGGCACGAAGGCCTAATTATGCTTCCGGGGGTCGAGGGTGAGGGCGTGTAACATGTCAGGTAGCAAGACAACACACGTGTATATATATATATATATATATATATATATATATATATATATATATATATATATATATATTCTTTTTTTTTCTTCTTTTTCATACTATTCGTCATTTCCCGCGTTAGCGAGGCAGCGTTAAGAACAGAGGACTGGGCCTTTGAGGGAATATCCTCACCTGGCCCCCTTCTCTGTTCCTTCTTTTGGAAAAAAAAAAAAAAAAAAAACGAGAGGGGAGGATTTCCAGCCCCCCGCTCCCTCCCATATATATATATATATATATATATATATATATATATATATATATATATATATATATATATTGGAAAGGATCACAATTGACGTTAGAGTGTGTGGAGTGTGTTGACAAGTGACAGGCAAGAGGAAAGTGTGTTTTAGGTAGAGTGCGGTTCCTTGGTTGTGTGTGTATGTGTGTGTGTGTGTGTGTGTGTGTGTGTGTGTGTGTGTGTGTGAGGGGAATAGGTGTAAGCCCTATGTGTAGGGAATGACCTCTTGAGTGTGTGTAAAGTGCAATCATGAGTGTGTGTGTGTGTGTAATATTGAGTATGTGTGTGTAGAGTGCAATATTGAATGTATGTGTGTGTGTGTAGAGTGCAATAATGAGTGTGTGTGGAGTGTAGAGTGCAATATTAAGTGTGTGTGTATAGAGTGCAATGATGAGTGTGTGTAGAGTGCAATAATGCGTGTGTGTAGAGTGCAATAATGAGTGTGTGTAGAGTGCAATAATGAGTGTGTGTAGAGTGCAATAATGAGTGTGTGTAGAGTGCAATAATGAGTGTGTGTAGAGTGCAATAATGAGTGTGTGTAGAGTGCAATATTAAGTATGTGTGTGTATAGAGTGCAATAATGAGTGTGTGTGTGTGTGGAGTGTAATCATCTTGAGTGTACGAGATACTGAGTGTAATCAGCAACAGAGAGAATGGTCGATACTCCAGGGTGGGGGAAACCACAACACTTGGGGGGGAAGTATTATGAGTCCAGGCAGAGTGTAGCCCCGGCATGACGTCCAACACACGAAATAGATTACATATGACCTCTTGACGAATGGGAGGGGCGCCCCCCCTTCCCCGCGGGGGGTTTGTCTCGTATTATTACACCTACCGACCCACAGGTACACTCTGGGGGTTCGTCTGGAGGTGTGTGTGTGGGGGGTGTTTATGACCCCCTCCCACTCCTCCCTGATGGGCCAGAGACCATCCCTCCCTAGCAGGAGGTTCGTGGTCCATGAGTAGGAGGGTCTGGGTTGGGTGGTGGACGTGGGCCTGGCTGACCGCTCGACCAGGCCACTCGACCAGGCTGACCTACCAGATGGGGGGGCGGACCATGGTGGTTTCTGATGATGGTCTAAGGTGGAGGGAAAGGGGCTGGAGTTGGCTTCGACCTGGCCCTCCTCCTCCTCCACGCCCGCCTCGTCTCTCACCCTGGGCTGTGGTCTTCTGCTACACACACACACACACACACACACACACACACACACACACACACAACCAGAGACCATAAGAAGCCTTGTCCTGTACGTGGTTCATGCTCTTGAGTGATCTTCGAATGAAAGTCAGGTGGTACAGGTGGTTACTGAAAGCTGGTTCGTCTCTTTGTTGAAAGAGGATTGGTTAATTTTACCAGCTGACATTTCAGCACGCCAGTTCACCCCACTAGATCTCATTTAAGCACCCCAGTTCATCCCACTAGATCACAACAAACTCCCCACACCCCAGTTTACATAGTCTCAGGGGAAGCGAACCAGCACCACCTCCTCCCCCATGAACCACCATACCTGGGGTGTGGGTTCCTTCCTCCCTCGTGGGTGTAGACATCGCCCCAGATTGTAAACGCGAAAATTAATAATTAAGGCGAGAAGGGTCGGCTCCTCTCCCCGGCCATTGTGGCCACACACCACTGTGGCCACACACCACTGTGGCCTAATAAATTCCCTTTGTCGGCGCCTTTGCCAGTCGACACCATGCATAGAACACGGTGGCCGGGCTCTGTGTGTGTGTGTGTGTGTGTGTGTGTTGGTGGGGCGATAAGGAAGGGAGAATAGTTGAGAACTATGGGACGAAGGGGTGGTGAAGATACGGTGATGTAGCGGTGTGTGTGTGTGTGTGTGTGTGTGTGTGTATGGTCATCAGTAACTCCCACATGGGGAGGTAGTTTGGGAGAAGGTGTATGTGGTGGTGGGGTGGGGAGATAAGATAGTGTGGGGAGGAGGAGGATGATGTACACAGTCTCCCAGCGTCTCGCCTACGATGTAGACGTGTGTGTATAGTTCAGGAAAGAGATGATTCATATTTGCCTCCTGCTGGATGGAGAAAGCGATAGATAGATAGAGAGAGAGAGAGAGAGAGAGAGAGAGAGAGAGAGAGAGAGAGAGAGAGAGAGAGAGAGAGAGATAATGTTCATATAGGCAGAGAGATACGTAGAAAGAGAGAGATAGAGATGGACTTTCATTGTTAGTAGGAGAACATGTGAGAGTGTGAGATAAGGTCTAGAGATGATAGAGAAGATAAGGTCTAGAGATAATAGATAAGATAAAGTCTAGAGGTAATAGATAAGATAAGGTCTAGAGGTAATAGATAAGATAAGGTCTAGAGGTAATAGATAAGGTCTAGAGATAATAGATAAGATAAGGTCTAGTGATAATAGATAAGATAAGGTCCAGAGATAATAGATAAGGTCTAGAGATAATAGATAAGATAAGGTCTAGAGATAATAGATAATTGTCTTCCTTCACTCCATCTTGTGCCACACTGTCTCCGTCCTTCGTATACCTCGCTTCCATCTTGGTTTATCTTCCCTCTGTACTCCAAATCGCCGTTGCTCCCCAACCGTCGGCAGCGTCTTGACGCGTTATCCTCACCTTCCCCCCCCTCCCCCCCTTTCCCTCTCCTGCGCCGGAAGTGGAGCGTTGATGGGCGGGCTGGACACGTGTTCGCCCCCAGGAGGGGGAGCTAATGGTTTAGGGGGAGGGGAGGGGGGTGGGGGTGGTAGAAGTAGAACTGGGGAGGAACCTGAGGGTTGGGGGGGGGTGAGAGCCAGAGGGGGTGGGGGAGAAATGGGGAGGGAGGAGTGGGTGGGGGGGAATGTTGGGGAGGAAGGAGGAGGAGGTAGGTGGAGTGGGGAGAGGACCCGGTGAAAGGTGGGGAGATAAACTGGGTTATCGGCCAACATATAATATATGCAAAGTAGACATATAATATGCAAATTAGAGAGGCATTTCGACATCTCTTTAAATGAGTCTTTCCTACCGTTGGTAAATTAGGTTTTCGACCATTGCTGATGTTCTGGAGTTTCCTATAGCACTAACTTGACCCCTTTGTGGTCCACGGGGTGAAGGTCTATTTCGCCTCATAAGTTCGGAAGTCGTGGACCCGGACAGGTAGAGATGGCCTTTATTATACACATAAATATGATGCCTTTTATCCTGAGACCCTCCCTCCCCCCCCCTCCCTCCCCTTGTGTTCAGCGGTTCCAATTTGTTCATTCACGGGTTCGAATCCTATCGACTCATGTTCAAAAAATGTTTAAAGAAAACTTTATGAACAAGAAAATGATGATGATCAGTGTAGGCGAAGTCTTACGAAGGTGTTTGGATAATTGTGATATAGTTAAGTTAGAGAAGATGTAAGATGAATGGTGTATAATGTTATAGAGCGGAAGAACAAGTTTGAGAAGGAAGCAGTTATTATGAACAGACGAATTGGTAAATTAGAATATATATATATATATATATATATATATATATATATATATATATATATATATATATATATATATATATATATATACACACACACACACATATATATATATATATATATATATATATATATATATATATATATATATATGCACACACACAGAAAGAAAATGGACTGCCTTAGTCATAATAGTCCACTTTGACAATAAAGTAATTGATTTACGGGAAAACATGTTACATACCCTTATCACCACCTTGAAGATACAGAACGAGCGTACTGGTAGTTAGAGGAAGGCAATGCCAGACTTATATATCTTAAGTAATTTGGTAAACAAGAAACTCACTTGGGATGTCCTTTGTCTCTCCAGTTTGCAAAGAAACTCAAAGAAAAAAAGACCACTAAGACCCCTTTTCGAGTTTGTTTGCTTCGCAGTGGAAGATTTTGGAACATTTTCACAAACAAACTTTTATTGTAGTTAAAGTTAGAAGGCTTATAGATATAATTGAAAGAGGAGAATAACCTGCAAATTGCCATTTGTCAACTATAGAGATGCCAATGATGAAATTCGTGGCCTTGAAGCCAGATATGTTCTGACTCGCTTTCTTTAAGCTATTTTTACCACAACGTTGTAAGGAGAGATGTATTTTACATTGATATATTAGAATCTATATGAATTTAATGTTTGTGTGTGTGTGTGTGTGTGTGTTTATATAGATGTGTTTCAGTCCTTAATGTTTATAGTTAATGTTTTGCACATGCTGTTTCATGTGTGGCGGGGTGGCGACGGGAATGGATGAAGGCAGCAAATATGAATATGTACATGTGTATATATATGTATATGTCTTTGTATGTATATGTGTGTATGCGTTGAAATGTACATGTATGTATATGTGCGTGTGTGGGCGTTTATGTATATACATGTGTATGTGAGTGGGTTGGGCCATTCCTCGTCTGTTTCCTTGCGCTACCTCGCTGACGCGGGAGACAGCGATTAAGTATAACATGAAAGAATGTATATATGAAATATTTTAGGAACATTAATTATTTGTGGTATTATGATTCTACGGTACAACTCCCCACTGTGGGTATTTATCACAACCTCGGCGCTTACCCACAACTGGGTCGTTCAGGTCTTAACTACCATTCATGTGTGTTGGCGGGTCTAATTACCCGTCGCCAGAGCCAGGCCTTCGCCCGAGATCATTAAAATGCGAAGAATTAGTGTGGGGGTGGGTGGGTGGGTACGGGTGGGTAGTGTGGGTATGTGTGGGGGGGGGTGGGTGAAGGTAAAGGTGGGTGGGTGGTGCGTGGGTATCATTAAGGGGGGGAGGAGGAGGAGGCCCCCCCCCCCCACCCCCTCAGCAGGCAGGCCCTCCATCCTAGCCATGGTTACGGCCCAACCAGCCAATTGGATTAATTTAGGCCTAAAGTCTCTTATATTCTCTCTCTCTCTCTCTCTCTCTCTCTCTCTCTCTCTCTCTCTCTCTCTCTCTCTCTCTCTCTCTCTCTCTCTCTCTCTCCCCTGCCTAGGAAAGTCAGTCTTGTTATTATTATTTTTTTTTTGTTTGTTTGTTTGTGTTTGTCGTATATCATTATCTTGTAAGGTCAGGAGATCACACAAAGCCGATAATCCTGGGTTATTACATGAAATTTCCTCCCTTTATTTTTTCCCATCATTTTCTGTTGTTTATTTGTCATCCTGGTCGTCATATTCTGTTATTGTTTATTTGTTGTTTTGCTATTGTTTGTTTGTTTGTGTTTGTGTGTCATAGTAAGGGAGCTTGTGGTTATTGTGGTTCGTAGTAATTCCGGGTCGCGAAAGAGAGTCTGGCACCGGGTTGTGAAGTGATGATAGATTGTAAAGTGATGATAGATCTACTGAGATAGATTTTAAGAACCTTCACACACACACACACACACACACACACACACACACACACACCACCTCTCGCCCTCAATACAAGAATAAATCTTGTAGGAAATACAACACCCTCCATACATCAAGGGCTAGACCGTGGGTGTATGGGAAGTTCTTACATACACAGAGGCGCTCATCGAAGAGACGAAGCTAGGACGCCATTTGGTAAACATGACGTCCTAGCTTCGTC
>NC_092249.1:5061613-5069113 GCF_036320965.1 Panulirus ornatus
ACCCCAGGACGCATTATAATCGTCGGAATTTATATCTAGCAGTCTGGTTCTTGTCTGTAGGACTTCTCATTTGATTCTAATCCATAATTTATCCCCAAATCAAGATGGTTTCTGCTGAAGATAGGAGCTAAAAAGGTAAGAATTCTCGGGTCTTGTTCGGGTGCGAGGTGGATGGCCTGTGAGAAAAGGGGCGAGTTCTTAGCCAGCAGAGACGTCAGTGTGTGTAGATAACGTTACACATGTAATCTTCAAGTATTTGGTCGGTCGTTTGTGTAACATGTTTCAGCTTTGGTGGGGTCGTGAATGGTGAATGACCCTTCCAGTGCGAGATAAACAAAATGATAGGGTTTCCTCATTGTCTTCATATATATATATATATATGTGTGTGTGTGTGTGTGTGTGTGTGTGTGTGTGTAGAGAGAGAGAGAGAGAGAGAGAGAGAGAGAGAGAGAGAGTGTGTGTGTGTGTGTGTAAGGTTGGGTTGTCCACATGTGATCCTGTTTTCCCCAACAGTGTTGTTGAGGCCAAAGACTATATATACATATTATTACTACTCCCCCTCCCCCCTCCCCCTCTCCCCCGATCATTATCCTTCAACAGAAGACCAGATACCATCAGAACAGACACACACACACACACACACACACACACACCGTCTCCCAGCTTGTGCGCCTAAGAAAACACGACGAAAAATATATATAATATATATATATTATTGAAGTAATACATTTTAAGAATATGCAAATGTTGCCTTATCATTTTTTAAATGGTGATCGACTTAGCACGTACAGAACATACCTTAGTATGACGGTGTAAGGTGGAAAAAAGACGATAGTTTAAGAAACAGATAATGAAGAAATTAACCACATCTCTCCAGGTGTTCATAGAACCTGAGTGTTCGAGGTCGAAAATTACTTGTGGGAAAGGGAAAGGAAGAGAAATCCACAGATTCGCTGTTCTAGGACAGGACTTTCTGGTGTCCTAACGGCCTATCCTCGTGTGCTAGATTGCCCAATGTGCTTCCACCAATCCTTGGTCACGTGTCTGATTGTTCATTGATCATTCTTTAGTTTTAGGAACCAGTCGAACTGCTTCATTTGCATAATGGAAGGGTCTTCCTTTTTCCACATGTTTGTGATGATCATTGAGGCAAGTGAGGGGAAATGATTGTAACCTTGGACAGAGAAGGGATCCAAGTGAGGATATTCCCTCAAAGGCCCAGTCCTCTGTTCTTAACGCTACCTCGCTAACGTGGGAAATGGAACAGAGAACGAGGCCAGGTGAGGATATTCCCTCAGAGGCCCAGTCCTCTGTTCTTAACGCTACCTTGCTAATGCGGGAAATGGCAAATAGTTTGAAAGAAAAAGAAAGAAATATATATATATATATATATATATATATATATATATATATATATATATATATATATATATATATATATATATAGTTATATATATATATATATATATATATATATATATATATATATATATATATATATATATATATATAGTTAGGGTTTCTGCTACCCATACCGTCTCAGCTAACATAAAATAAATATGTCTATATGGCAATCAGCGAAGGTTTGATGGAGTCAAGGATATATAGTGATGATGATGCTCATTCATCAATATGTGTCTGAAAAGGGAATTGACGAGCGCGTGACTATTCCATTAATTGATCCAATTCCATTCCCAATTGATGGCTCACATCGCTGGTCTCAAGTCCCGTTTCGACACGTTCAAGTAACGCTGGAGCAACAACTCTATATAAGCCATTAGAGCCATGGTGGCTATAAGTGCTCTATTGTCGTTGGGTTAGTGTGGGCAACTCGACCTTAAGTGTGGATGAGGGTTAGCATGTTCTACCAGACGAGTGGGTTGTGGAGGTGGTTGGAGTTGATTGGCTTCCAGTACTGAGCTGGCTGTCAGTCATAACTGCTGGTGTATTACTCGTATTAATCACTTCATTAATCACGTCGCGGGCCATGACTACCGCTGGTGATTATACTATTAATCCTATGGTGATCAGAGACGCTAAGCGTGACCATTTGCAGCATCACTGGGCCGTAAGCCTCTCTCTCTCTCTCTCTCTCTCTCTCTCTCTCTCTCTCTCTCTCTCTCTCTCTCTCTCTCTCTCTCTCTCTCTCTCTCTCTCTCTCGCTTGTTAGGGCCGGACGAGCAACGGGTCGCCAGCGATCACTCTGACGAGCAATTACGCCTTACCCAGTTACCTTCCGTAACTATTATAGCAAGTAGTCCCGCGTCAGCGAGGTAGCGCAAGGAAACAGACGAAAGAATGGCCCAACCCGCCCACATACACATGTATATACATACACGTACACACACGCAAATATACATACCTATACATCTCAATGTACACATATATATACACACACAGACATATACATATATACACGTACATAATTCATGCTTACTGCCTTTATTCATTCTCGTCGCCACCCCGCCACACATGAAATGACATCCCCCTCCCCCCTCATGTGTACGAGGCAGCGCCAGGAAAAGACAACAAAGGCCACTTTCGTTCACATTCAGTCTCTAGCTGTCATGTATAATGCACCGAAACCACAGCTCCCTTTCCACATCCAGGCCCCACAAAACTCCATGGTTTACCCCAGACGTTTCACATGCCCTGGTTCAATCCATTGACAGCATGTCGACCCCGGTATACCACATCGTTCCAATTCACTCTATTCTTTGCACAGGTTTCACTCTTATGCATGTTCAGGCCCCGATCGCTCAAAATCTTTTTCACTCCATCCTTCCACGTCCAATTTGGTCTCCCACTTCTCCTCGTTCCCTCCACCTCCGACACATATATCCTCTTGGTCAATCTTTCCTCACTCATTCTCTCCATGTGACCATTTCAAAACACCCTCTTCTGCTCTCTCAACCACACTCTTTTTATTTCCACACATCTCTCTTACCCTTTCATTACTTACTCGATCAAACCAACTCACACCACATATTGTCCTCAAACATCTCATTTCCAGCACATCCATCCTCCTCCGCACAACTCTGTCTATAGCCCACGCCTCGCAACCATATAACATTGAAACCACTATTCCTTCAAACATACCCATTTTTGCTTTCCGAGATAATGTTCTCGACTTCCACACATTCTTCAAGGCTCCCAGAATTTTCGCCCCCTCCCCCACCCTATGATCCACTTCCGCATCCATGGTTCCATCCGCTGCCAAACCTACCCCCAGACTACTTACTCAGCTGAAACTTATAAGATCACAACAGCCTGCAACTTTACCACCATTGTACTTAAAAATATAAATAATAAACAACAATATCCCCCCCCCCCCCCCACTCACACACACCCCAAAAAAAACCCAGCTCGGTCAGTTGGCAAGCTGGTTGACATTGTAGGAATCATAAGATGAAAGTCATCGCCTCCAACGAAGACAGTGTTGGCCACGTGACCTTGATATTACCCTGTGTGATGTACAGGATAAGAGATGAAGAGCAGGATGGACGACGTATGAGACTCAAAATGGTCAGGTTGCTTTTAGAAATTAAGGCTTTGATGTACAGTCACTTATCAAGGGTTTTGGTAGGTGTGAGGCCTTAATCAAGGTGATATATATATATATATATATATATATATATATATATATATATATATATATATATATATATATATATATATGCTCGAGAGAAATCTCTTGGGACTAAGGGATGGATGAGCGTGTGGGGGCTTCCCCTGGTTGGCCTGATTTATGGAGTGGGTTGAGGTTGTGTTGGGTCGGGATCTGTGTTGACGGAGGCAACTTCGAGCAAGGAAGTGGCATGATGATTGTGTGGGCAGCTGTAACACACACACACACGCACACACACACACACACACACACACGGAACTTGATAGTTTATATTTTTCTGAGACTTCCCAAAGCTAAATCTCCACCTCCAAGTATCTCCAACATGCAGAGAGGTTTGGAGTTTTTGAGGCAGCGCTCACGTACATGTTTATATATATATGTGTGTGTGTGTGTGTGTGTAGAGAGAGAGAGAGAGAGAGAGAGAGAGAGAGAGAGAGAGAGAGAGAGAGAGAGAGAGAGAGAGGAGATGGGGTGAGGTGGTTGCAGGAAGGAGAGCGCGCGCCCCCTCCTCCTTGGTCAACACATTTCCACGTGTAGTTTGGTCAGTCCTCCAGTTTTAGGTGATTTGGGGCTTCCGGTTTTGCTCGACCCAGCGGCAGACGATGGCTTGGACTCGACTCCTGCTTGGACACTCGACTCCTGCTTGGACACTCGACTCCTGTTTGGACACTCGACTCCTGCTTGGACTCGACTCCCGTTTGGACTCGACTCCTGTTTGGACTCGACTCCCGTTTGGACTCGACTCCTGTTTGGACACTCGACTCCTGCTTGGACTCGACTCCTGTTTGGACACTCGACTCCCGTTTGGACTCGACTCCTGTTTGGACACTCGACTCTTGCTTGGACTCGACTTCTGTTTCCACAAATAGTCTAAGACTTGTGGAAACTCGTCCTTTCCACTTATCATATATCGTTATCGCAGTTTTTGAAACTGTTTGTGAAATATATATAGCCCAGTTATGTGAACTTTCTGTTTGATCATCTTGTCTTTATATAGATTAGGAGTGT
Source organism: Panulirus ornatus (assembly GCF_036320965.1). Classification (NCBI taxonomy): domain Eukaryota; kingdom Metazoa; phylum Arthropoda; class Malacostraca; order Decapoda; family Palinuridae; genus Panulirus; species Panulirus ornatus. The sequence goes on from NC_092249.1 coordinate 5,066,250, forward strand.
AGGATACTATTACTGTCCTCCAGCAGATAACCTGGTCATAGACCATCAGGTCTTGTGTTATCTGGCTTTCCCATGTACTGTCCTCCAGCAGATAACCTGGTCATAGACCATCAGGTCTTGTGTTATCTGTCCTTCCCATGTACTGTCCTCCAGCAGATAACCTGGTCATAGACCATCAGGTCTTGTGTTATCTGGCTTTCCCATGTACTGTCCTCCAGCAGATAACCTCGTCATAGACCATCAGGTCTTGTGTTATCTGTCCTTCCCATGTACTGTCCTCCAGCAGATAACCTGGTCATAGACCATCAGGTCTTGTGTTATCTGGCTTTCCCATGTACTGTCCTCCAGCAGATAACCTGGTCATAGACCATCAGGTCTTGTGTTATCTGTCCTTCCCATGTACTGTCCTCCAGCAGATAACCTGGTCATAGACCATCAGGTCTTGTGTTATCTGTCCTTCCCATGTACTGTCCTCCAGCAGATAACCTGGTCATAGACCATCAGGTCTTGTGTTATCTGGCTTTCGCAGTACAAGATATAAACGGAATGGGGGAAAAAACCACATTGTCCATTACTCCCTCCAGCTCGTATTGGTATTCAGGAGAGAGAGAGAGAGAGAGAGAGAGAGAGAGAGAGAGAGAGAGAGAGAGAGAGAGAGAGAGTAGGTCTCTCTCGCTCTCTCTCGCTCTGTCTGTCTGTCTGTCTCTCTCTCTCCCCCCTAGCCAGCTGTCGACGCCCCAAAGCGATGCAGGGAACTTGTCCGCCTTGGCTCCTCTTCTCTCTCTCTCTCTCTCTCTCTCTCTCTCTCTCTCTCTCTCTCTCTCCTCAGACTGGCTCGCCCTCCTGGTCGTGTAGACTCCCTCCCTCCCTCCTTCCCTCCCTCCTTCCCTCCCTCCCTCCCTCCCTCCCTCCCTCCCTCCGTGCACACCTGAAGCTCATAAGTAGAAGCGGTCTACCCTCACTAGATCTTCTGCTCCACAGGCACGCGATGACGTAAGAGATTATGAGGAAGGCGATGACGTAAGAGATTATGAGGAGGGGCGATGACGTAAGAGATTATGAGGAGGGCGATGACGTAAGGGAGTGTGTGAGGATGATGACCTCATTTCCAAGACCAGTCACTCATAGTCTACCAGTCTACCAGTAGTAGACAGTCTACCAGTGGTAGACAGTCTATCAGTAGTAGACAGTCTACCAGTAGTAGACAGTCTACCAGTAGTAGACAGTCTACCAGTAGTAGACAGTCTACCAGTAGCTCATAGTCTACCAGTAGTAGACAGTCTACCAGTAGCTCATAGTCTACCAGGAGGACATAGTCTACCAGTAGAACATAGTCTACCAGGAGGACATAGTCTACCAGGAGGACATAGTCTACCAGGAGGACATAGTCTACCAGTAGAACATAGTCTACCAGTAGTAGACAGTCTACCACTCGTAGATAATCTACCAGCGAGAGGGAAAGTGAGAGTAACAAGAACATGTGTGAAGATGATGACTTGGTTTTGTGGTGAAAGTGTTGAGGCGAAGGTGTTTGAAGATGAGCCGAGGTAGTGTATGAAAATGACACAGGTACATATTGTGAGAACATGTGTGTCCATGACCTGCATGTACATCATGTGTGTCCATGACCTGCATGTACATCATGTGTGTGTCCATGACCTACATGTACATCATGTGTGTGTCCATGACCTACATGTACATCATGTGTGTGTCCATGACCTGCATGTACATCATGTGTGTCCATGACCTGCATGTACATCATGTGTGTGTCCATGACCTACATGTACATCATGTGTGTCCATGACCTACATGTACATCATGTGTGTGTCCATGACCTACATGTACATCATGTGTGTCCATGACCTACATGTACATCATGTGTGTGTCCATGACCTGCATGTACATCATGTGTGTCCACGACCTACATGTACATCATGTGTGTGTCCATGACCTGCATGTACATCATGTGTGTCCATGACCTACATGTACATCCATGTGTGTACAACATGGGGTGGGAGCGCTACACTCATGGGGCCCCCATTTCTCGAACTTTCATAGAATGTATTTAAAACCTGGTTCAACTGGAGGCCTTCGCCAGCTGGTACAATCATCACTACCGTACTCCTCTCGTCTCGACTGTATTATCTGGACTAGGAAGGGTCTGAGAATGGTGGAGAGGGAGCGTTGTTGGAGACGAAAGGGTTTCCTCCAGGTTGAGATGGGGGAGGGATGGAGGAGGGAGGGGGGGAAATGGCGACTTGTGAAGTGGTGTTGTTGGAGATGACACTTAGGGGCGTTGAGGGAGATGGCATGGTGGGGGAGGAGGGGGATTGTTGTTGGAGATGACCCTTAAGGGCGTTGAGGGAGATTGCATGGTGGGGGAGAAGGGGGGGGTTGTTGTTGGAGATCGACACTGGGGGGCGTTGAGGGAGATCGCACGGTGGAGATTGTCGGAGATCGACACAAAGACATTGTTGGTGGTGGAGCACTAGGGTCCTCAAAGACATTGTGTTGGAGATCACAGTGATGGTGTAAAATGGCTTTAAATCACTTCATATCCCAAGTCACTTTGTATGGCTGGGGTTACAGAATTTACAGACATGGTGGGCGACTGTTACAGAGGTGGGCTTAGGGCCCTTGTGTACCCATTACAGAAATACAAACATCACTGGTTTAAGGTAAGAGGTCAGTATCCATGTAAAGGGAGAGTAGATTACAGTGGCGGGTTCGGCGCTGGTAGACCCACTGTTCGCTGTAGTGGGTCGAAGGGATTAATACAAGAGACTACAGCAGGTTTTTGTGTAGACACGTAAGGTTACTGGGGTGTTGGGTAAGGGCCATGGATACTAGGGTGTTGGGTAAGG
>NC_092249.1:5074113-5086613 GCF_036320965.1 Panulirus ornatus
ATCACTACGTCATCAGTGACGGTGTTGCGTCACCAGTGTGTAGCCCCCCCTCGCCCCACACCCCCCCTCCCTCCTCCCTCCCTCCCTCCTCCCTCCCCCCTTCCTCCTCAACCCCCCCCCTCCCCCCACATATGGTGTGTCGTCCGTCGCCGTTGCCTGCCGTACCTCGGTAGCGCCTGAGAGCGCCCCGTACACTGCCCCACAGTCACACCACAGCCGTTCCTCGTGCTTGTGGTAGCAGTTGGCGTCCCCCAGGCCAGCCAGCCATGGTCACACTCTCACACACTCTCACACACTCTCACACACTCTCCCATCACCTCTCACTCTCCCATCACCTCTCACACATTTTCACACTCTCCCATCAACCTCTCACACTCTCCCATCACCTCTCACACTCTCCCATCACCTCACACAATCTCCCATCACCTCTCACACCACCCCTCACACTCTCACACGCTCTCACATCACATCTCCATGTGCACATCTCCATGTGCCCGAACTATTTCAAAACACCCTCTTCTGCTCTCTCAACCACGCTCTTTTTATTTCCACACATCTCTCTTACCCTTACGTTACTTACTCGATCAAACCACCTCACACCACACATTGTCCTCAAACATCTCATTTCCAGCACATCCATCCTCCTGCGCACAACTCTATCCATAGTCCACGCCTCGCAACCATACAACATTGTTGGAACCACTATTCCTTCAAACATACCCATTTTTGCTTTCCGAGATAATGTTCTCGACTTCCACACATTTTTCAAGGCTCCCAGAATTTTCGCCCCCTCCCCCACCCTATGATCCACTTCCGCCTCCATGGTTCCATCCGCTGCCAGATCCACTCCCAGATATCTAAAACACTTCACTTCCTCCAGTGTTTTGGTCGAGGTGGTGTGCAAAGTGAGAGGGTTAGGGAAAATGATTTGGTAAACAGAGAAGAGGTAGTAAAAGCTTTGCGGAAGATGAAAGCCGGCAAGGCAGCAGGTTTGGATGGTATTGCAGTGGAATTTATTAAAAAAGGGGGTGACTGTATTGTTGACTGGTTGGTAAGGTTATTTAATGTATGTATGACTCATGGTGAGGTGCCTGAGGATCGGCGGAATGCGTGCATAGTGCCATTGTACAAAGGCAAAGGGGATAAGAGTGAGTGCTCAAATTACAGAGGTATAAGTTTGTTGAGTATTCCTGGTAAATTATATGGGAGGATATTGATTGAGAGGGTGAAGGCCAGTACAGAGCATCAGATTGGGGAAGAGCAGTGTGGTTTCAGAAGTGGTAGAGGATGTGTGGATCAGGTGTTTGCTTTGAAGAATGTATGTGAGAAATACTTAGAAAAGCAAATGGATTTGTATGTAGCATTTATGGATCTGGAGAAGGCATATGATAGAGTTGATAGAGATGCTCTGTGGAAGGTATTAAGAATATATGGTGTGGGAGGCAAGTTGTTAGAAGCAGTGAAAAGTTTTTATCGAGGATGTAAGGCATGTGTACGTGTAGGAAGAGAGGAAAGTGATTGGTTCTCAGTGAATGTAGGTTTGCGGCAGGGGTGTGTGATGTCTCCATGGTTGTTTAATTTGTTTATGGATGGGGTTGTAAGGGAGGTGAATGCAAGAGTTTTGGAAAGAGGGGCAAGTATGAAGTCTGTTGGGGATGAGAGAGCTTGGGAAGTGAGTCAGTTGTTGTTCGCTGATGATACAGCGCTGGTGGCTGATTCATGTGAGAAACTGCAGAAGCTGGTGACTGAGTTTGGTAAAGTGTGTGAAAGAAGAAAGTTAAGAGTAAATATATATATATATATATATATATATATATATATATATATATATATATATATATATATATATATGTACATATATATACATTATCTCTCTGATTCATCCCCTCCTTATCCTTATCTATCTATTTACCGTTAGCCCAACTGTTCTTCCCCCCGTTGTGCAAGAGATAGAGAGCGGTCGATAACCGATAGATTTAACACTTAAATTCATCTTTTCCTTGATCGAGACACTGTCACAAGGAAGTGGTCCTTCACTTGGTCTTCATATCAGCTCGGGGGTCTTCGTCTCTCTCCCCCACATCCATACAGATGAGGACCATACAGACACATAGCTGCTCCTCTTCCCACCACGTAGCCACACACACACACACACACACACACACACACACACACACACACACACACCACACCATCATTTCTGTCCTTAATTACATGGACTGAGTGGCATTCTACTTTCTTTAGCCTGCTTTTAGGTTCTATTATATATATATATATATATATATATATATATATATATATATATATATATATATATATATATATATATATATATATATATATATATTCCTGTGAGTCCAAAGGGTGGGGAATGAAACACGGGAAGTTCCCAAGTGCACTTTCGTGTCATAATCACATCATCAGGAGAGATACAAGAGAGAAGTATATCAGTCAGCTGATGTATTTAGAGTAAAACCTCAGCCCACACCTGGCGACCGTGTGCCAACGAACACCTGGGCTGGCTGTGAGCCGATAGCCTTGTCCAGGATTTGAACCCTGGCCACACGACGCGAGGCTAACCACTCTTGTTTCTTGCTCGTCCCTTTACACTTGTAGGTATGTCACTATCATACACTGACAACCTTTGACCTGCACCCATCATGGGGTCACTCCGTTGTGACCAGAGGGGTCAAAATCGTCCACTTTACATGTCCTCATATTTTCTTCATCCATAAATGATTCGTTCCTGTTTCGTATTTCTTCAAACTCAAAGAAGTAGATTGACTGACCACAACCCGTATGTCAAGGTTATACTCCTCCCGCCTCTGATATACTGTCATACCTCAAGTCTAATCCTGTTCAATATTTTACAATTTTGCTTGTGAGTTATGGAGGCACGTGTTCGAGTCTCGGTTCATGTAATTAGCGGAAGAAAAAAGAAAAAAATGGGCAGGTTTTCCTCCTTCCTTACTTGGATGTGATGTTAAAGGCGTATACACAAGCTGTGTGTGTGTGTGTGTGTGTGTGTGTGTGTGTGTGTGTGTGTGTGTAGAGAGAGAGAGAGAGAGAGAGAGAGAGAGAGTGTGTGGGGTGGTGGTGTTTGTATGATGCTGTGTGTATATTAGCATATAATTGTACACCTCTGTTATTTATTCCACACCACTGACTTAATGGATCTGTGTGTATTGGTTCATGTATAATCATGTCTCGTAAATATATATATATATATATGTATATATATATATATATATATATATATATATATATATATATATATATATATATATATATATATATATATGTGTGTGTGTGTGTGTGTGTGTGTGTGTATATATATATATATATATATATATATATATATATATATATATATATATATATATATATATATATATATATATGCCCACCACCACTCTGGCCTATAGATATTCGTAATACCTTGATAGTTATTGAGAATATTTCATAGAATATCCTCAAGGAAATTCTCAAACCCGAATGACTTACCGACAAATGTGTCATCAGTGTTTGGACGTGTGGATTTCATCTTAAACATCTAAATGTAATACATAATTAGGCTTAAATGACCCACAAGTTACGCTTAAATCACCCCGCGAATTACCTTTAAATCACCCTCAAGTTACATTACCTCTCTCTCTCTCTAGGTTATCTTTGTAAGTTACTTTACGTCTTGTGGGTTGCAAGACATGGATTTGTTTCCAAAAACTTTGGGGTTAGATATTTGGCCTCAGTTCATAAAAACCGATGAATTTAATCGGATTTTCTCTATATTTTGAATACTCTACGCCAGGAGCTAAGGTCATTAGCATGTAGGAAGAGGAGGAGATGCAAATATTAGAAGGGAATTTCACAGATCCGCTGCGCTAGTGAACGAGGGAGCTTTCGCAACGGTCCATGCTCGTGTGGTTGGTCTGCACACGTAAACTGGGGGAAGCAGCTGTCAGACGTGTGCCTTTGGGGGGGAAGGGGGTGGGTGTTTGAGCCTAGCACGAAGTCCACGAGACAAACGTTTACGAAAAAAAAACACACACGGAAAAACAGATGTGAAAGAAGAATTTACGAAAGAAACGTTTGAATATGCCACGAGACAAACGTTTACGAAAAAAAAAAAGCCATGGAAAAACGGACGTGAAAGAAGAATTTGCGAAAGAAACGTTTGAATATGCCACGAAACAAACGTTTGAAGGCACAACGAGACAAACGTTTGAAGGTACCACGAAACAAATGTTTGAAGGTACAGCGGGACGTAAACGTGTGAAGAGACCGAGACACTTGAGAGTTTTCGACAGACGCGAAATGAGAACGTTTGCGGCAAACGCGTCACAGAAACGTTTGAAGATGCCACGAAATAAACGTTTGAAATAAAGCCATCAGACCAAAGTTTGGGGAAGACCAGGAGTTACAACGTTTAGAGAGGCCAAGGAATGTAAACGTTTGAAGAAACCAATGAAGCACAAACGTTTGAAGAAGCCAAAGAAGCACAAACGTTCGAAGAAACCAACAAAGCATAACGTTCGAAGAAGCCAACGAAACACAAACGTTCGAAGAAGCCAACGAAGCACAAACGTTTGAAGAAGCCAACGAAACACAAACGTTTGAAGAAGCCAACGAAACACAAACGTTCGAAGAAGCCAACGAAACACAAACGTTCGAAGAAGCCAACGAAGCACAAACGTTCGAAGAAGCCAGTGGAGCGCAGACCAGAAACGTTTTCTCTAAGACGTTAGTCTCATGTCCGCCGAGTGAACGTTTTTGATGATGATTATGATGAGCGATTGTGACTGACTGTGACTGATGGATGGTTGACTGACTGTGACTGATGGATGGTTGACTGACTGTGACTGATGGATGGTTGACTGACTGTTCACTGACTGTGACTGATGGATGGTTGACTGACCGTTGACTGTGACTGATGGATGGTAGACTGACTGTGACTGATGGATGGTTGACTGACTGTTGACTGATGGATGGTTGACTGACCGTTGACTGTGACTGATGGATGGTAGACTGACTGTGACTGATGGATGGTTGACTGACTGTTGACTGATGGATGGTTGACTGACTGTGACTGATGGATGGTTGACTGACTGTGACTGATGGATGGTTGACTGACTGTGACTGATGGATGGTTGACTGACTGTGACTGATGGATGGTTGACTGACTGTGACTGATGGATGGTTGACTGACTGTGACTGATGGATGGTTGACTGACTGTGACTGATGGATGGTTGACTGACTGTGACTGATGGATGGTTGACTGACTGTTCACTGACTGTGACTGATGGATGGTTGACTGACCGTTGACTGTGACTGATGGATGGTAGACTGACTGTGACTGATGGATGGTTGACTGACTGTTGACTGATGGATGGTTGACTGACCGTTGACTGTGACTGATGGATGGTAGACTGACTGTGACTGATGGATGGTTGACTGACTGTTGACTGATGGATGGTTGACTGACCGTTGACTGTGACTGATGGATGGTTGACTGACCGTTGGCTGTGACTGATGGATGGTCAATCCCTTATGATTGTGACTGACTGCTGACTGTGTGACTGAATGGATGTAACTGATTGTGACTGATGAGTGTGACTGATGGAACGGGATCCCCTTGAATGGACCTCGAGGGTGGAGTGTGTGTGTTGAAGGTCCACCTTGAGGATGACAATGAGCCACCTGTGTGTATGATGGTACACCCCTTCGGTTGGGGTTGGGGGGGGTTTGAGTTGGGGTTTAAGAAGGGTTGACATAGGGTTTGGGAGGTTCGATTTAGGGTTTGAGGAGTCGAAATGGGGTTTGGGAGGTTTGAGTCTGGATTTGAAGAGCTGAGAAAGGTTTAGTTAAGGATCGAAGCCATTTTGAAGGACAGATATGAGGTTTTGGAAGGTTCACAATAAGGTTTCAAGGGTTCAGATGGGTTGTGGAAGGGTTCAAAATGGGGGTTTGAAAGGCCAGGGTAGCGTTCCAAGGGTTGAAATGGAGTTAGATGGGTTTTAAGATGGGTTTGAAGGGTTGAGATCTTATCGAAGATGTGGGTAAGAAAATAATTTGTCATGCAAGACTTCATTCGTCAAGAAATAATTGTTCATTGTCTGGTCAAACACGTAATTTATTATCCAGTTGTAGTTAGCACAATTATGCATGGTGTATATATATATATATATATATATATATATATATATATATATATATATATATATATATATATATATATTGGAAAGGATCACAATTTTGCGCGTGATCAAGATATTCCTATGAGTCCACAGGGGAAAATGAAACACGAAAAGTTCCCAAGTGCACTTTCGTGTAATAATCACATCATCAGGGGAGACACAAGAGAGAAATATGACAGTCAGTTGATATGATTATTACACGAAAGTGCACTTGGGAACTTTTCTTGTTTCATTTTCCCCCGTGGACTCATAGGAATATATATATATATATATATATATATATATATATATATATATATATATATATATATATATATATATATATATATATATATCAATACCCTGGAACGCGATTGAGGAAATAGACCGTTATTTTAAAACCTATTCACATATTTTACTGAGTCATTTGTTACTGAGTGTAATTACCCATTCGGTCGAAAATGGGATGAGGTTGAATTAGGGTCATGGAAATCTGGAACGCCTCTGGAAGTCAGAGGTCGACCCTACGACCTCATTGCCTAACTGATGGGCTTTCCAGAGCCGAAGATTTCAGACTGGAAAATGTGAGACTTGAGGAATTAATGACTTCCAGTAGCAAGGCCACCAGATCTGGGTTGTACTTGTTTGTTTACTAACAAAATCACAACTTTGTCTCCTGGATGACCACTCCATATAGACCACAGCTTTACTATAGATATGCTATGTCTTTGACCTGGTTTAATCTGACCTACATGTTTGACCTGGTTTATCTGACCCACATACTTGACCTGGATTATCTGACCCACTTTTTTGACCTGGGTTATATGACCCACATGTTTGACCTGGTTTATCTGACCCACATACTTGACCTGGATTATCTGACCCACTTTTTTGACCTGGTTTATCTGACCCACTTGTTTGACCTGGTTTATCTGACCCACATACTTGACCTGGATTATCTGACCCACTTGTTTGACCTGGTTTATCTGACCCACTTGTTTGACCTGGTTTATCTGACCCACTTGTTTGACCTGGGTTATATGACCCACTTGTTTGACCTGGTTTATCTGACCTACAAGTTTGACCTGGGTTTATCTGACCCACTTGTTTGACCTGGGTAATCTGACCCACATGCTTGACCTGGGTGATTTACCCCACATGTTTGACCTAGATGACCTAACCTCAAAGCATACTTTTGCCCCGGATAATTACCTCCCAGACCACAGATCTGCCCTGGTTAATCAGGTCTGAGACCAGACCACTGCCTTAAATGACCGACCCCAAGACCAGCAGTCTGCCACTGGAAAGATTAACCCATCACCACTGGAAAGATCATCTTCGTCGCCACTGGAAAGATTATCGTATGAGATAAAAGGTCGTATCCCTGCAGGAGGATGTCTGCGGCGGGCAGTGCTCCCAATCATCTTGGGATCTGTGATGAATGGTTGTTGACAGTGAGTAATGTGGCCGGAACGAGGGAGCCAAACTTGAATGGTGGGGCGTGGAGTGAGCCCCGTGTTCTCTCTCTCTCTCTCTCTCTCTCTCTCTCTCTCTCTCTCTCTTTCTCTTTCTCTCTCTCTCTCTCACACACACACACACACACACACACACGTATACTCTCTCTCACTCTCTCTCTCTCCCTCTCTCTCTCTCTCTCACACACACACACACACACACACAGACACACACACTCACACACACACGTATACTCTCTCTCTCTCTCTCTCTCTCTCTCTCTCTCTCTCTCTCTCTCTCTCTCTCTCTCTCTCACACACACACACACACATTGGTGTACCTCTCTTGACGTGTGTGTGTGTGTGTGTGTGTGTGTGTGAGAGAGAGAGAGAGAGAGAGAGAGAGAGAGAGAGAGAGAGAGAGAGAGAGAGAGAGAGAGTATACGTGATTGTGTGTGTGTATGTGTGTGTGTGTGTGTGTGTGTGTGTGTGTGTGTTTAATCTTTTCTAATTCGTAACCAAACGCTCTCCAAAAACCATTTATAATTAACCTTTTCCCTCCTCTTCTCTTCCCTCGCCATCAGTACATACCAAACTCACCAGTGGACGAAGACCACATTTTCGACAACTTGATTTTCCCATAGTCTTGGAATTCCACACTTATCTATCTCCTCCCACATCTATCTCTTCCATCTATCTCTTCCACTTGAACGTATACCATCTATATCAATTTCTCGTCAAGGCCTCAGAATACCTCCATAAATACAGGTCAAAGGGCACGACGTGTGGGTCAATTGGCACACCAAACACACGTATTAAAGGAGTTTATGTTCCTCTGAATCCACTTCGATCCCTTTTTCGTCTTGTGAACTGAAACCCGAACCTTCTTCAATTCCCTTATGGAAGCCTGCCTCGGCTCAGCCCTTAACCCTACGATAAGACTGCTCTATACTTCTATCACTTCATTCTCTCCACATTTCTATCACTTCATTCTCTCCACATTTCTATCACTTCATTCTCTCCACATTTCTATCACTTCATTCTCTCCATATTTCTATAGCCTCATTCTCTCCACATTTCTATCACTTCATTCTCTCCACATCTCTATCACTTCATTCTCTCCAAATTTCTATAGCCTCATTCTCCACATTTCTATCACTTCATTCTCTCCATATTTCTATAGCCTCATTCTCCACATTTCTATCACTTCATTCTCTCCACATTTCTCTTTTAAGACACCGCTCCGGGCTTCCCTTCATCTCGCGCCTCAAAACACAGATGAACCCCAATCGTTTATTACATACCAGGAAATCCAATTCGTTCGGGCACTTACCATCATGAGCCCTCACCCCCCCACCCACACACACACACACACACACCCTCCCTCTTACCACAGGTCCATAGACCGACTTCGAAGTCCTTTGTAAACTTCCCGTCGCTTTTTAGGGCAGGTAGATCAGTTTTCTGAATCAGACTAGGAGGGGTTGGGAAGTCCAATTGTTTTGGACTCTATTCTAGAGCTAGAACCATCCAGATGTGGGAGTAGCAGAGTTTTAGCAGAGTTAGATCGTGGCGGTGTGGAATATGGGTAAGGGTGGGTAGTATGTCAGCTCCAGACCCATGAAGAATGGAGGACGTGAGGCAATGCAATCCTTCCCCTCGCCCCTGTCACCTGTATGGGAGGAATTCAACCATTCCCTATGGTGCACGTTCAAATGTGGACCTTAGCTTCAGGATATATATATATATATATATATATATATATATATATATATATATATATATATATATATATATATATATATATATCTTTCTTTTCTTTCATACTATTCGCCATTTCCCGCATTAGCGAGGTAGCGTTGAGAACAGAGGACTAGGCCCGTGAGGGAATATCCTCACCTGGGCCCCTTCTCTGTTCCCTCTTTTGGAAAATTAAAAAAAAAAGTGAGAGGGGAGGATTTCCAGCCCCCCGCTCCCTCCCCTTTTAGTCGCCTTCTACGACACGCAGGGAATACGTGGGAAGTATTCTTTCTCCCCTATCCCCAGGGATTATATATATATATATATATATATATATATATATATATATATATATATATATATATTATATCTATCTATTTATTTATTACATATTCGCCATTTCCCGCGTTAGCGAGGTAGCGTCAAGATTAAGGATGGTGACACAGACCCACCCTAGATATGTGTGGGGGAGGAATGCACATTCTCCCCCACGCTTAGGTATGTGTGTGTGTGTGTGTGTGTGTGTGTGTGTGTGGGGGTGGTGGTGAGAGGGGAAGAGGGGGGGGGAGGGGAGGGTTTAGAGTGGGGATTGTGGAGAGTGTTTGGGTTAAAGGGGTTTAAGAGGGGAGGGGTTTTGTAAAGGTGTGGGGGTGTTGTGAGGGGGAGAAGGGGGGAGTTGTGAGGTGAGTGGGGTGTGGAGGTGTGTGGGGAGGTGTGGGGGAGTGGTGAGGTGTGTGGGGAGTGTGTGAGGTGGTGGGTGTTTGAATTGGAGTGGGGAGGTGTGGAGATTGTAAATTTGGTGAGAGTGGAAGGTGTTGTGGGTGTGAGATTTGAGAGTGGGGAAGGGGTGTGAGATTAGAGGTTTTTTTGTGAAAAAGGTGAGATGGGTAAATTTAGAGTTGTGAGAGTGTGTGGAGGTGAGGGTGAGGGGAGGGGGAGGTGTTTGGGGGTGTGTGAGGTGTGGGGTTTGTTGTGAGGGGGAGAGTGGTGTGGGTGTGAAGGTGGTAGAGTTGTGAGGTGATGTAAGTGGGGGGTTTAATGTGTGAGGTGTGGGGAATTGTGGGGAGTGTGTGAGAGGGAGAGGGTTTGGGGGTGTGTGGGGTGAGGAGATGGTGAGAGGGTGAATGTGAGAGGTGTATTAGTGAGGGGGTTTTAATTGAAGGTGGGAAAAAGTTGAGATGGGGAGATGGAGAGTGGGTGAGGGGTTAGAGGGGGGAGAGTGGAGAGGGGGGGTAAATTTAAGGGGGGTTGTGGGGGGAGAGGGGGGTTAAAAGGGGAGGGGTGGGGGGAGGGGGAGGGGTGGGGGTAGGGGGAGAGGGGGTGGTAGAGGGAAAAGGGTTAAGTTGAGATTGTTGTGAAGTTAAAAGGGGTGGTGGTGAGATTGGAGAGGGGGTGAGGGGTTGAAAAGGTGGGAAAGGTGTGAGAGGGGTTAGAGGTGAGATGGGGTGAGAGGGAGAGGGGTAAGAGGGAGAGGGGGTTAATTTTGTGAAGGGTTGTAGATTTGGAGAGGGGGTTGGAAAGGGGAAAAGGGGTGTTTGAGGGGGAAGATTTGGAGAGGTGAGAGGGGTGGGAAGTGTAAAATTTGGTGAGATTGGAGAGGTGGGGGTAGAGTGTAGGGTGGTGTGGGTGTGGGGTGGGGGTAAATTAAAAAGGGGGTTTTTTGGGTTGAGAGGGGGTGGTGAAGTGTGGGGGGGTGGTGGGGTGTGAGGGGTGGTGGTGAGAGGGGAGAGGTGGGGGTTAATTAATTGGTGGTAAAAGGGGAGGGTTGGTGAGAGTGGGGGGTTGGGGTGGGGTGTGAGGGTGGGGGTGAGAGTGTGGGGGGGTTTGAGATGTAGATTGTGAGAGTGGGGGGTGGGGGTAGATGTGAGGGGTGGTGGTGAATGGAGAGGGGGTGTGAGATTTAGAGGTGGTGTGGGGTGGTGGGGTGATTAAGGTGTTATGAGGAGAGTTGTAAGAGGGGAAGGTGGGGTGGGGTTGTAAAGGGGTTTAAGGTGAAAGGTGTTGTAAGTTTTAGGGGTGTTGTGAGATTGAGGGGTGAGGGGGAAAGTGGTGAGGTGTGTGAGAGTGTGGAGAGGTGTGGGGGAGTTTAGGGGGTGTGAGAGGTGGGGGTGTGTGAGGTGTGGAGAGGTGTGAGGGGTTTTGGGGGGGAGTTGGGGGTAGTGAAAAATGGGTAATTAAGGGTTAAAAAGTGTGTGAGAGTGGGGGGTTTGTTTGAATTAAGGGTGTTTGGGTGTAAAGGGGGTGTGAGGTGTGAGAGTTTGAGGTGGGGGGTTTGTGGAGTGTGAGGGTTTTGTGGGTTTTAGAATTTGGGGGTGTGAAAAAGGGGTGTGGGGTGGGGAAAAGGTAGTAGAGTGGGGAGAGTGTGAGAGGTTTTTTGAGAGGTAAAGGGGGTGGAGAGTGTGAGAGGTGGTGGAGATTTTTGGAGGTGTTGTGAGAGTGTGGGGGGTTTTTGTGAGAGTGTGAGAGGGGGTTAGAGTTTTGGAGGGGTGTAGGTGTGAGGGGTGGTGAAGTGGGGTGGGGGTAAAGGTAAAAAGAGGTTTGGGGGTGTGAGGGGTGTGGGGGAGTGTGTGGGGAGTGAGAGGGGGAGAGGGGTTGTGGGGTTGATTTAAGGGGTTGTGAGGTGTGTAGGTTGTGAGGGGGTTTGGGTATGTGGAGTGTTTTTTGTAGGTGTGTGAGAGTGTGTGAGGTGTGGAGGTGTGTGAGGTGTGTGAGGGGTTTTTTGGGTTAATTGGGTGTGTGAGAGGGGTGAAATGGGGTGAAGGTTAAGGGTTGGTGGTGAATGTGGGGGTTTTTTGGTAATTAAATTGGTGTGAGAGTGTGTGGAGGGGAGGGTGTTTGAGAGTGTGGGGTGGTGGTGGGGAGTGTGAGAGGGGGGGAGAGTGTGAGAGGTGGTGTGAGAGTGTGTGAGAGGTGGTGTGAGAGTGTGAGAGGTGGTGTGAGAGTGTGAGAGGTGGGGTGAGAGTGTGAGAGGTGGTGTGAGAGTGTGAGAGGGTGTGAGAGTGTGTGAGAGTGTGACCATATATATATATATATATATATATATATATATATATATATATATATATATATATATATATATATTATCCCTGGGGATAGGGGAGAAAGAATACTTCCCACGTATTCCCTGCGTGT
>NC_092249.1:5091613-5136613 GCF_036320965.1 Panulirus ornatus
TTCCCCTCTCCTTTACTATCCTGTTTCCATCTATATAGATAAGGAATGTAGGATACTATTACTGTCCACCAGCAGATAACCTGGTCATAGACCATCAGGTCTTGTGTTATCTGGCTTCCCATGTACTGTCCTCCAGCAGATAACCTGGTCATAGACCATCAGGTCTTCTGTGTTATCTGTCCTTCCCATGTACTGTCCTCCAGCAGATAACCTGGTCATAGACCATCAGGTCTTGTGTTATCTGTCCTTCCCATGTACTGTCCTCCAGCAGATAACCTGGTCATAGGCCATCAGGTCTTCTGTTATCTGGCTTTCCCATGGAACTCCCTCTTCCCACCCTGGCTCCCTGCCCTGCCTCCTTCCCTCCCTGGACCAACACAGGATGTGAGGATGACCACCATTTAGGATGCTTTACCTGACCCTGCCTTTCCTTCCTCCACGGCCTCTCCTTCCATGCCCAGGTCACCTCAGATGTCTTTCCCTTCCTGTGTAAGTCTTCCTTACTGGGCACAGGTAGGTACGTGGGAAAGACAGATGACAGAAGACCTGATGGTCTATGACCAGGTTATCTGCTGGAGGACAGTACATGGGAAAGACAGATAACACAAGACCTGATGGTCTATGACCAGGTTATCTGCTGGAGGACAGTACATGGGAAAGACAGATAACACAAGACCTGATGGTCTATGACCAGGTTATCTGCTGGAGGACATGGGAAGGACAGATAACACAAGACCTGATGGTCTATGATGAGGTTGTCTGCTGGAGGACAGTACATGGGAAAACCAGATAACAGAAGACCTGATGGTCTATGGCGAGGTTATCTGCTCAGGGGCCGTACTTGTCGTGCTTAAAGGTCGTACCGTCGTGCTCAAGGCCCGTACCTTCGTGCTCAAGGCCCGTACCTTCGTGCTCAAGGCCCGTACCTTCGTGCTCACTGGCCTGTACCTTCGTGCTCAAGGCCCGTACCTTCGTGCTCAAGGCCCGTACCTTCGTGCTCAAGGCCCGTACCTTCGTGCTCAAGGCCCGTACCTTCGTGCTCACTGGCCGTACCTTCGTGCTCAAGGCCCGTACCTTCGTGCTCACTGGCCGTACCTTCGTGCTCAGGGAGTTAACCTGGCTCAGCCACTGTCTCCCCCCACCTTCAAGGTCGTATGTAAATTAACATAAGTCATCCTATTTGTGTTGAATATATTCCATGGGTGATGACTTTCAACAAAGGATGTCGTATATATAATAAGTTTATATTTATATACTTCCCCCACCTCTCTCAAGGCTTGCATTTGGTTAAGAAATTTATCTAGAATATGTAATACCTTCAGCCCAGTATCTAACATAAATTTTTCTTGGTTATTCTAATTTAGGAGTTGAATCACAGCCCGCTTGTTGGTTGAGGAGGCCAGTTCTTTGGCTGAGTATGTGGTAAAAAGTATGAGCCGCATACCACCTGACACTGTGGTTATACCCTCTGAGAAACCCTGGTATATCTGGCGTATATCTTAAGATCCTGTAAGGGTACATCGTCAAAGGCTTTCTGCCTGTCTTTCGCCATAGGAATGTACAAACCACTTTGGCTTCGTCCTAATCAGTTGGCTGTTTGTGGTTGTGGTAATCCACAGGTCACTTCCGGTGTGTATAATCGTCCACATGTCACTTCCGGTGTGTATAATCGTCCACATGTCACTTCCGGTGTGTATAAGCGTCCACATGTCACTTCTGGTGTCTATAATCGTCCACATGTCACTTCCGGTGTGTATAATCGTCCAAATGTCACTTCCGGTGTCTATAATCGTCCACATGTCACTTCCGGTGTGTATAATCGTCCAAATGTGACTTCCGGTGTCTATAATCGTCCACATGTCACTTCCGGTGTCTATAATCGTCCAGAGACCATTTCCTGTCGTCCGTTTCCGGGGTTTCATAATAACGATGTTCTTCTTCCTTCCTTCTCTCTTCGTCTTCAGTGGCAACTTCGTCCGTGGCCCTGTCTCTCTCTCTCTCTCTCTCTCTCTCTCTCTCTCTCTCTCTCTCTCTCTCTCTCTCTCTCTCTCTCTCTCTCTCCTTTTCGACCTCACTCACTCCTTCCCTCACACTCTGGTCACCTTATACTCCCTTGATCCTTCGAGTCTTGACCAGCACACACGCCTCACTCCCTCCCTTCCCACACTCACTCCTTCTCACACTCACTCCCTTCCCACACTCACTCCTTCCCACACTCACTCCCTTCCCACACTCACTCCCTTCCCACACTCACTCCTTCCTTCCCTCCCAGTGTAGCGTCCCTGTGGTCCTCACGTGTGTCCGCCCCTTCCTCCCTGCCGCCTTTCCCTTCCTTCCCCTGCCTTTCCCTTCCTCTCCCTGCCTTTCCCTGCCTCACCTGCCTTTCCCATCCTACCTGCCTTTCCCTTCCTCTCCCTGCCTTTCCCATCCTTCCCTGCCTTTCCCATCCTCCACTGCCTTTCCCATCCTCTCCTTGCCTTTCCCATCCTCCCTGCCTTTCCCATCCTTCCCTGCCTTTCCCATCCTCCCTGCCTTTCCCTGTCTTCCCTGCCTTTCCCTTCCTCCCTGCCTTTCCCTTCCTCCCTGCCTTCCCCATCCTCCCTGCCTTTCCCTTCCTCTCCCTGCCTTTCCCATCCTCCCTGCCTTTCCCATCCTCCCTGCCTTTCCCTTCCTCTCCCTGCCTTTCCCATCCTCCCCTGCCTTTCCCATCCTCTCCCTGCCTTTCCCATCCTTCCCTGCCTTTCCCTTCCTTCCCTGCCTTTCCCATCCTCTCCCTGCCTTCCCCATCCTCTCCCTGCCTTTCCCATCCTTCCCTGCCTTTCCCTTCCTCCCCTGCCTTTCCCTTCCTCTCCCCTGCCTTCCCCAGTCCTGAGGGGGGAGTCTTGCGTCACACGGCTCTCCGTCACGTGGTGGTCCCCCCCCCCCAAACTTCCCACGACCCAAGACTCGCTCCCGAAGGAAGAGAGGATCAAACACCTTTCCCTTCTCACTCACACACCTCCCTTCCCATCTCCCTCCTCCTCCTCCTCCTCCTCCTCCTCCTTTCCCAGGTCATACATCTTGTACGTCTTGTGATCAGGGGGGGGGGGGAAGAAGGAGGGGGGGGGAGGGGAGTAACGGTAAAGAAAACAGGAGTATGATAACGGTAAAGAAAACAGGAGTGTATGAAGGGTGAGAACAACATACAGGAACTCCCTTTCCCATCTCTCAAGGGTAGCGCATGCCAGCCACGCTGTGACAGACCAAGGCCAGACGCTCCGCCCGTAGCAGGGTAGTGTAGACACCCCGCCTCCCTCCCTCCTCCTCCTCTCAGTTTTTCCCGCCTAGAAGTGACGGTGGGGGTGTGGGGGTAGATCCGGGGAATCTCCCCACAGTTACCTTTATCTCCCCACAATTACCTTTATCTCCCCACAATTAACCTTATCTCCCCACAATTACATTTTCCTCACCACAATTACCTTTATCTCCCCACAATTACCTTTATCTCCCACAATTACCCTTTTCTCCCCACAGTTACCTTTATCTCCCCACAGTTACCTCTATCTCCCCACAATTACCTTTATCTCCCCACAATTACCCTTTTCTCCCCACAGTTACCTTTATCTCCCCACAATTACCTCTATCTCCCCACAGTTACCTTTATCTCCCCACAGTTACCTTTATCTCCCACAATTAACCTTTTCTCCCCACAATTACATTTTCCTCACCACAATTACCTCTATCTCCTACAATTAACCTTATCTCCCCACAGTTACCTTTATCTCCCCACAGTTACCTTTATCTCCCACAATTACATTTTCCTCCCCACAATTACCTCTATCTATCTCCCCACAATTACCCTTGTCTTCCCACAATTACATTTTCCTCCCCACAATTACCCTTATCTCCCCACAATTACCCTTATCTCCCCACAATTACATTTTCCTCCCCACAATTACCCTTATCTCCCCACAATTACCCTTATCTCCCCACAATTACATTTTCCTCCCCACAATTACCTCTATCTCCCCACAATTACCTCTATCTCCCCACAATTACCTTTATCTCCCCACAATTACCTCTATCTCCCCACAATTACCTCTATCTCCCCACAATTACCTCTATCTCCCCACAATTACCTCTGTCTCCCCACAATTACCTTTATCTCCCCACAATTACCTCTGTCTCCCCACAATTACCTTTATCTCCCCACAATTACCCTGGGGGTATGTTGGGGGGTGGGGGGGTGTTGGGGGGTGGGGTATGGGGTGGGGGGGTTGTGCAACATGCGAGATCCGCCACTGTTTGTATACTTCCTGCTTCTCTCTCTCTCTCTCTCTCTCTCTCTCTCTCTCTCTCTCTCTCTCTCTCTCTCTCTCTCTCTCACACACACACACACACACACACACACACTCACACACACACACACACCCACCCAGAACCACGCACCCTAATACAGTACGTCTTGAGCCATACATCAGATCACAATACAGTAATACATTATACTCTAGAGCCACACATTGCGTCACAGTGCATTAATACAATACCCCATTAAGCCACACCAGTTGTTCTGATACAGGAATACAATATACTTTCAACCATAAGCGTCAAAATACAATGAATACAATACACAGACTTAAGAACACGTGACAATACAATGATACATCACGCCATCAGCAAACGCGTCACAATACAGTAGCACAGAGCACCAGTAACCATGCTGCGTCACGGTCACAATACAGTAATACAGCACAGAATACAGCGCACCACTACCCACAAAACACCACAGCGCTCATAATACAATACGTGTATTATAGGAGAATACATTGCAACACAAACACACAAACACACAGTATACAATACAGCCCACAACACAAACACACAAATACACAAACACACAAATACACAAACACACAAATACACAAACACACAAATACACAAACACACAAATACAACCCACAACACAGACACACAAACACACTGTACACAATACAGCCCACAACACAAACACACAAATACACAAACACACAAATACAACCCACAACACAGACACACAAACACACGGTACACAATACAGCCCACAACACAAACACACAAATACACAAACACAGAAATACACAAACACACAAATACACAAACACACAAATACAACCCACAACACAGACACACAAACACACTGTACACAATACAGCCCACAACACAAACACACAAATACACAAACACAGAAATACACAAACACACAAATACACAAACACACAAATACAACCCACAACACAGACAC
This sequence comes from Panulirus ornatus, assembly GCF_036320965.1. Lineage (NCBI taxonomy): Eukaryota > Metazoa > Arthropoda > Malacostraca > Decapoda > Palinuridae > Panulirus > Panulirus ornatus. Next base: position 5,096,874 of record NC_092249.1, read on the forward strand.
ACAAACACACGGTACACAATACAGCCCACAACACAAACACACAAATACACAAACACAGAAATACAACCCACAACACAGACACACAAACACACTGTACACAATACAGCCCACAACACAAACACACAAATACACAAACACAGAAATACACAAACACACAAATACACAAACACACAAATACAACCCACAACACAGACACACAAACACACGGTACACAATACAGCCCACAACACAAACACACAAATACACAAACACACAAATACAACCCACAACACAGACACACAAACACACTGTACACAATACAGCCCACAACACAAACACACAAATACACAAACACAGAAATACACAAACACACAAATACACAAACACACAAATACAACCCACAACACAGACACACAAACACACGGTACACAATACAGCCCACAACACAAACACACAAATACACTTAACAACACAAACACACACAGTAAATTCACAACACACACACACACACACACACACACACACACACACACACACACACACACACACACACACACATTACAGGCACACATAGCCAAATAAACCACAGGACGAAGACCTGAGAAGTATAATATGCCCGAATTTTAGTTCCATGAACCCACGATCCTCCCTCCCACACCAGCTAGGCTGGGGATTGTGGGGGATGTGGGGAGGGGAAGGAGGAATGAGGGAGGGAGGGAGGTGGGGGAATGAGGGAGGGAGGGAGGGAGGGAGGGAGGTGGGGGAATGAGTGAGGGAGGGAGGGAGGGAGGGAGGTGGGGGAATGAGTGAGGGAGGGAGGGAGGGAGGTGGAGGAATGAGTGAGGGAGGGAGGGAGGGAGGGAGGTGGGGGAATGAGTGAGGGAGGGAGGGAGGGAGGTGGGGGAATGAGTGAGGGAGGGAGGGAGGTAATGAGTGAGGGAGGGAGGGAGGGAGGGAGGGAGGGAGGTGGAGGAATGAGTGAGGGAGGGAGGGAGGTGGGGGAATGAGTGAGGGAGGGAGGGAGGGAAAAGTGACCCCGAGATTCATTGAAAACAAAAAAAAAGGAAGCAAAAATCTTGGTAGTTCCATAGCCAGCGGGTCGCTAACATCTGGGGTAGGCGGGGGTAGAGAGAGAGAGAGGGAGAGAGAGAGAGAGAGAGAGAGAGAGAGAGAGAGAGAGAGAGAGAGAGAGAGAGAGGGAGAGAGAGAGAGAGAGGGAGATTCTCTCTCTCAGCGGTGGTTTGGTGATATCACCAAGGCTGTAAATGATAAATGTAAACACATAACCTCCTAAAAAACGATTGTAAATGATAAATAAAAAAGTGGGTTTCGATAAATATCACTGACATTGGATAAAGAAGAAGAAGAAGAAGAAGAGACAAAAGTTACTTATTGGGAGAGAGAGAGAGAGAGAGAGAGAGAGAGAGAGAGAGAGAGAGAGAGAGAGAGAGAGAGAGAGGGCCCATTGCCTGGGGGTGGACTGTCATCTGGCACCCACGGTGAAGCTTGCTCTCTTCCCTCCACTCCCTCACTCCCTCCCTCCCTCCACCACACCACCACCACCTCTGTGTCTCTACACCCCACACATCCCCCACACACACCCTCCTCCTTTCATACCCCCAGATATTCCCCTCCCCCCCCCCGGCTCTGTGTCTCGTCCATATCTGTGCAACAGTCAAAGAGATCCTGAGTCTATGACGAAGTGTTTCATCGTGTCCAATGTAGTGAGGGTTCTGGGGGATCGAACAAATGTGAGCCTTAATGGGAGTATAGCATTGTCTTGAATGGGACCCACATCTCTCCTCCCTAAGTCTCCAGTCTTATGGGTGATATTACATCTCGTGAGCACGGCGGTACGGCCCTTAAGCACGACGGTACGATTCCCTTAAGTACGACGGTACGACTCCCATAAGTACAACGGTACGACCCTTAAATACGACGGCACGACTCGTGAGCACGACGGTACGACCCTTAAATACGACGGTACGACACCCTTACCACGTTTACACGACCCGTGAGCACGACGGTACGGCCCTTGAGCGCGAAGGTACGACCATTGAGCTGGACGATAGTTCGACCATGGGAGTAAAATGGCCTGACCTTTGACCTGACCTTAATACTTACGCTGAATTTTCCTCAATTTTTATTTTCTTTAGGATATTTACATTATCTTTTATACTATGGTTGTACTGCATGGCCATAGTATCTGAGTTTACTTGGACATGTTTAATTTATCTACACTCGGAAAGTCAGTGAGCTAATTAGAAATTCTCTATGGTACTTCAAGCTAAATATCCGATCTTAGATGGAAGCAAATAAAAGGGTTTTAGAAATAGGGAAGTAAGAAGAGGTGAAAAGAAAAGAAAGAATTTTAGAAAGAGTGGAAGACCTGTCCTTTTAAAAAGGGTTAGGTGTTAGGTGTTAGGGAAGACATGGAAAGGTGAAGAGTTCCAAAACTTAGTGGTGTAGGGGAAGGGTCAGGTGTTAGGTGCTGGGAAAGACAATGAGAAGGTGAAGAATTCCAAGGCTTAGCTAAGATATCATGGGTATATAACTGTGGTTATTCTAGTCTTTAACTCTAATTAATCATGAGCAGATCAACTTAATTACGACTGATATGCGAACTGATTATCTTGGACATATTCATTCGTTATTTTGAAGTATATTAATTTGGTTATCCTTCTGGTGTATAAAGCTGGCTATATCAGACATATTATTTTGGTTATACCAGGTATATTAACATGCTAATGTCGGACATATTATTCTCATTATATCGCGCATATTAATATGCAAATATCAGTTATATACATATATCTCGTTATGTTGGCTGTACATATGTCTCTGTTCCACACACACACACACACACACACACACACACACATTGGAGAGGATCACAATTTTGCGCGTCGTAGCTTCGTCTCTTCGATGTATATCAACTGACTGTTATATTTCTCTCTTGTGTCTCCCCTGATGATGTGATTATGACACGAAAGTGCACTTGGGAGCTTTTCGCGTTTCATTTTCCCCGTGGACTCATAGGAATATATATATATATATATATATATATATATATATATATATATATATATATAGAGAGAGAGAGAGAGAGAGAGAGAGAGAGAGAGAGAGAGAGAGAGAGAGAGAGAGAGAGAGAAACATCACCCAATTCCAACAGTTCAATTTGGCCATAACTCTCTCCTAGGAGCACGGAAGTAATTATACCCTGGCTCTGTTATCTCTGTTCCCAATCTATAATGCCTGGCGATCTCTCCCTCCCCGACCGGGGTTATCTCTTATCAGCATTTGCGGACCTTAAAGCATTTATGTGAAGAAGGATCCTATAATGATCCTCTTACGCTTGTTACAACTCCCGGAGATTCTCCTGGTGTGGGATTGGAGAAGAGTGGGAGTCATACGAGAGAGTGGGAGTAATAGGGAGTTGCTGATGGTACATATCACTTCCAGACTTCCAAGAGCTAAATACGAGAGAGAGGGAGTTGCTGATGGTACATATTACTTCCAGACTTCCAAGAGCTAAATACGAGAGAGAGAGAGGGTTTTAAAAAGATGGTTTCTGGTCCTCGAGTGATGATGGTTTCGAGTTATATCTCAAGAAGGAAGGTAGAGGCTTAGGGGAGGAAGGATTGCTCAGCGAGCGAAGGAGGAAGGGGAGGTGTGTGGCGATGCATGGATAAGAAAGGATTGTATCTCTCCAAATCTCGTACGATTATAGGAATCACTTCTTTCCTGATCTCCTCTTGTTTATCTTAGATAGTATCATGTTATTAGTATCTTGACTCTTCCCTTTAGGGTTGTAGTTTGGACATATGTTGTAGGGTTTTATGATACTCATCATACCAAGACAGTAGGTAGTGTGTTCTGTGTCTACAAGGAATTTTTTTTGCTTCAGTTTTGGGTCTGTGTTTCTGTAAGTCTGTCTGTGTCCGTCTGTGACCTATTGTGTTCCTGCATCTATGTCTGTGTGTGACCCCAGGCTCTCTCTGTGTCTGTGTTTGTCTATGACCTACTGTGTCTCACCATCTGTGTCCGTCTGTGACCTGTCTCTTACCATCTGTGTCTGTCTGTGACCTCCTGTCTCTCACCATCTGTGTCTGTCTGTGACCTACTGTCTCTCACCATCTGTGTCTGTCTGTTACCTACTGTCTCTCACCATCTGTGTCTGTCTGTGACCTACTGTCTCTCACTATCTGTGTCTGTCTGTGACCTACTGTCTCTCACCATCTGTCTCTGTCTGTGACCCACTGTCTCACCATCTGTGTCTGTCTGTGACCAAATCTGTCTGCATTAGTCTGTCAGTGACTTAGTGTTTTTAGCACAAGTATCTTTGATTTAGTATCTGTCTATCTCTCTGTCTATTTCCTTTGTCTCTCTACAACGATGTCTATATCTGTCTCGTGCCGTATTCTCTTTTCCCGTCCCCCTACCGCCGTCTATCTCCAATCAGACGGTATTACTGTCCGTTTTCAGAGGAGGAGCGACGAAATGAGAGATCATGGCATGAGACGGGAGACAGTTTACAATGCCTCTCTTACCGTCTACGTGATAATGACAGTCGTATGTGTCGCTCAGAAGCATTAGTGGGTCCTGTCCCAGAGGGAATTTATATGATTTATTCATTTTAGGAGGTGGTGTCTCTGATTTATTTCCCCCTGGAGGGGAAAAAACCATTTTGATGACGGATTTATTTGTGTTAGAGCCAGTATAGTTGGCCATGATGCATAAGTGGAATGTATTCTGTAATTTATTCTCCCACGAGGCTGTGTTCGTCTTCGATTTATTCTGCATTTGGGGACTTAATCATTTATTTTTTTTTTTTAGTGATATAGGGCCGTGTGTTTTTTTCTTTCTTTGAAGGCCATAAGGAAGGTTTGGGTCTATAACTACTGGACCATTTGATCTCCGATGCTCCCGAGTGGTCCACGGGCCTCATCGAACCACCATGGTCCATTGCTCCTAGTGGTACTATGGTCCAGTGTGATCTAAGGGCGTTCTAGTGGTCCACCATTCTACCCTTGGGGCCACTTAATTCTACCCCTTAGTGTCACTTCATTAACCAGGGATGCGAACTCCGGGGCCGGATCCATCTTGGGGCAGAGTGTCAACATTGCAACGAAGAATTTCGCCACCAGACCTTCTTAACTTACCCGTCCACATCTTCTGTCGTTTCCTTTGGCCAGACAGGAACCGTCTGAACTCCTCTGTCCCGTCTCATTTGAGGCGTTCGGATGTATTGAGTTCAGCGCCCCTTTCAGCGCGGTGGTGTGGGTTCCCTTGAGAAGGGAGAAAAACGACGGGTGTGTCTGGGTTCGAGTCTTGCGCTAGGTAGGCGATCCACACCCAGACCCATCTGTTCATCCTCTTTTCGGGACTACTTGATAAATAAAGACCTGGATAATGCTAGGGTATATATATATATATATATATATATATATATATATATATATATATATATATATATATATATATATATATATATATGTATATATATTTATATATATATTAGTGTAAGCTGGGAACAGGTTTGCTATGTGCATATATATGTATGTATATATATATATATATATATATATATATATATATATATATATATATATATATATATATATATATATATGTGTGTGTGTGTGTGTGTGTGTGTGTGTGTGTGTGTGTGTGTTTGTGTGTGTGAGTGTGTGTTTGTATACACCTAAAACCATCGTTTATAACAACTAGAAATGCTATAATAACCTGTTTATAACACTGATAATTAATTTCTCTCCAAACACCAAGGTATTGAGAACCTACGCTTCGTTACCTTAGCCATTTAACTAATAAATTCCTCCAGCATAATCGTAGTATCCAATTAATGAATTTAGTCTCGTAATTATCCAGCAGTAATTACCTGAATGAGGTGCCTCACGACAGACCTTTCATTAAACATAGGTCATCTCCAGTCTTCAATAACAGTTGTAACTACTGAATCACCAAAGAGGCTTGTTAGGTAGCCCCGAACCCACCCCGAAGCTCAGGTGTGATTGGTGGAGATAACAGATCATGAAGTAATCGTTAGGGAGGCCAGTACAGACCAGATATCCTCGTCCAATCAGCGTACACGAGACAAGACACTCATGCTTACCACAGTGGTATATTAGCAGCCTTTTAATATGACCCGTAACTAACTTAAGATATCTATTACATAAGTGATTTCGTTATCGGTAAATTATTCGTTATTTATCAGATGCTGTGCAGTAAAGCCATTAGAGAGATAATTGTAGTCATTACCGAACACATGATAATGAATTGGGTTGTTAAGCCGTTGGTTAAGAGGGTCATAATAAGCATGGACTTGCCTCACATAAGAAGTGGAAAATTGTTTATCTAATGATAATGATAATGATAATAATGATAATGATAATAATGATGATTACAACGATGATTATGATGATGGTAATGATAGAATTTATGATAATGATGATAATTATGATATTAATGATAATAATGATAATAATAATAATAATAATGATAATAATAATAATGATAATAATGATAATGATGATGATTATAATAATAATAATGATAATAGTAATGATAATAATTGTGAAGATGATGATTTTAATGATAATGATAATAGTTTTGATGGTAGTGATGATAATAATAATAATAATGATAATAATAATAATAATAATAATAATAATAATAATGATAATAATAATAATAATAATATTAATGATAAAATCATGATGATGATGATGATAATAATAATTAAAATGATAATGATAATAACTACAATAATGATAACAATAATAATGATAATAACGACAAAATCTATGAATAAATCCAGTCCATATTTTCCCCACATGGATCACACCTTACCCAGCGCTGTCAGCTGCGCAGCCAGGCTGGTCAAATGACCTTAGGTCAACTGGGCTGGGCTAACAAGCCCATAGGGTCGAGAATATAACTACGACAACGAGAGAATTGCCTTGTTAAGTCGTCTTGTTGAATGGCTTCCTGTGCTGTGTGAAGATCGACTTTTTGGCTGGATGTATAACTCTAATTGGGTCGTTATCGAGGTCTCTCAACTACCCAGGGGTCGTTAAGGTCTTCAGTGTCATTATACAACTGCCAATCAAACAATTTTGAACAGCCTCTTCACTCATAGGAATATATAAAGTATATGTATTCCTATGAGTCCACGGGGGAAAATGAAACACGCTAAGTTCCCAAGTGCACTTTCGTGTCATAATCACATCATCAGGGGAGACACAAGAGAGAAATATAACAGTCAGTTGATATATATCGAAGAGACGTAGCTAGGACGCCATTTGGTAAACATGTGATTGTCCAAGGCTTTCACCCGCAAAATTGTGATCCTTTCCACATGAGGGGGGGGGGAGGGGGATGGTATTCCATGTGTGGCGAGGTGGCGATGGGAATGAATAAGGGCAGACAGTGTGAATTGTGTGCATCAGTATATATGTATGTGTCTGTGTGTGTATATATATATGTGTACATTGAGATGTATAGGTATGTATATTTGCGTGTGTGGACGTGTGTGTATATACATGTGTATGGAGGTGGGTTGGGCCATTTCTTTCGTCTGTTTCCTTGCGCTACCTCGCAAACGCGGGAGACAGCGACAAAGCAAAATGAATATATATATATATATATATATATATATATATATATATATATATATATATATATATATATATTTTTTTTTTTTTTTCTTTTCTTTCTTTCAAACTATTCGCCATTTCCCGCGTTAGCGAGGTAGCGTTAAGAACAGAGGACTGGGCCTTTCAGGGAATATCCTCACCTGGCCCCCTTCTCTGTTCCTTCTTTTGGAAAGTTAAAAAAAAAAAAAGAGAGGGGAGGATTTCCAACCCCCCCGTCCCCTCCCCTTTTAGTCGCCTTCTACGACACGCAGGGAATACGTGGGAAGTATTCTTTCTCTCCTATCCCCAGGTATATATATATATATATATATATATATATATATATATATATATATATATATATATATATATATATATATATATATACCTCTCAGGATATTCTATTTTCAAATCCCCACGATCTTCACTGATGATATTTGGATATATTCAAATTCTCCAAACCCTTTTTGAAAAATAGAATATATCTTTATGACTGAGACTGGACAGATGATAATGTGTCGTATTCCTTAAGGCGATGATGAGCACGGGATCGCGAAGGGAGCGTCGCCCTTACGCATTAAGGAGAGAGAGAGAGAGCGAGAGAGAGAGAGAGAGAGAGAGAGAGAGAGAGAGAGAGAGAGAGAGAGAGAGAGAGAGAGAGAGACGTGTCCGCCATGTAAACGAGACAAACTCGATCCATTTCGTCCACACCAGGTAGCGTCTTTAATCCCTCTCCTCCAAGATTAGATTCTCCTCTGGGGGGGACTAATTGGCTATCGGACACCCCATTGAAGGTATCTAGTGCAAGGATTATGTGAATAAGAACCGTATTTGGAAGGTGTCTCTCGTGGTGCTTTTGTTTCGATACTATGGGGGTCGGGCGAAAATGGCGCAATTTATTTCTAGTGCGGATATATATGTATGTGTGGCGTTTCGTGGCTATATCTAGTCACCCTATTGTTGGCTAGTGTGTGTCCTGTGTTTATGGTGTTGGGCGCCCGGAGTGTTGACCGCCGGTCCCGTTCTGGAAGTGGGTGTTTAAATTTTTTGACGTCGTGTTTAGGAGATGGCTCGGTCCTCTTTTGGGATTGGTCGTTGAATGCCATGACGTCATGAGGGACGTCTGGTCCCGTCTTGAGATTGGGTGTTTCGCTGGGTACCAACGTGATGTCATCGCCTCTGTGGCCAATGGGAAACTCGATTCGTCTTCAGTCGTGGACGACCTGTTCATACTGATAGATTTGATTTTCACCCCTCTAGGCTTGTGACATACGACCTTCTTTCCCTGAATTAGTGTTGTATCTTGATTAAGATATTTTCTTTTGTAATTAGTCAGCCATTAGCTTCCTAATTATATTTTCCAGTACTCAATAGATCACACGTGTTTGAGGGACCGGGCTGTAGCGTGTGTGTGTGTGTGTGTGTGTGTGTGTGTGATTATCTATTTTTTCTATTCGGGAAGAGAGTTTTATACTCTTGGGGTTTCCATCTCGTGTCTTTGTATCATACTATGTGTCTTCTGTTTATTTTTTTTCATTTCATTTATCTTTATTTCATTTTTTTCATGTGCCATCAAAATCTCCATCTCGTGTCTTTGTGTTATAACATGTGTGTTCTGTTTAATGTTTTTTTCATTTTATTTGTGTTTATTTCATTTTTTTCATGTGCCATCAAAATCCAAAGTTTTAGAACCATCTCCTCTTCGCACTTCCGACTAGCTCCTTTTGGACATCCCACAAAGAGAACACACATCTCGCTCGCCCACTTCAACTCGGGGCCATTGAGCCACCGCTCTGCCACCACCAGTTTGTGAGATCAGGTTTCCATAGGTCTACTGCCTTAGGCTGATCTTATCTCTCCGGAGTTACTGCTGTGCTGTAGGCCTGGCCAGATAACAGCCCAACCCAATACACACCTCAGGGTCATCTGATGCCATACTGGAACGGGACACTTTCGTATAGGATCGCGTAAGTCTTTTAAAAAAAAAGAAAAATTAGACATTTACACATTTTTCTCATATTTTTCGAGATGCTATTAAGTCTCAAACTTTTTATTTTAACTTTAATGAGACCTTTGTCTACTATAATAGATCAAATCTATTAAGGAGTTGGCGAAAGTAAGGCGGAAATTTGAGGAATATTGTGGAAAGACAGTTTTCTGAGCATTTTTATCATTTTACCATCAAAAAACTCTTTGATCATGTCTTGATTATGTATCTCTTTGTAGCCTCAAGACCTCTGGCTACAGTAGATCATGGATGTATTTCATTATATACAACACTAGTGACGTATCGTTATATCAACATAATTACCCACGTCATAATCAAATTCTTGTCCCAGGTGATTTCAACGCAGACTAAGATACCCATCTCAAAGGGCCTTTGTACCAGCGTAAAGCAGAAACTTTACGTAGATTAATAATCCAAATTTCTGAAGCTGTAGCGAACTATAGTAAAGATGAGTAGGCTCTGTGTTCACTGTGTTCTCTGTGTTCACTGTGTTCTCTGTGTTCACTGTGTTCTCTGTGTTCACTGTGTTCTCTGTGTTCACTATTTAAGGATCTATATATAGCTATTAAGAACCACATGAAAAACATGTGTCTATGGCTGTAGAGAAGAAGGAGAAAAACATGTGTCCTCACTCATGTTATGTATAGATGAGACAGAAACTTGGATATTTATTATTAAGACTAAATGACAGTTAAGACAAAATGGCAATTTGGAGCACCAACGAACGAGACAGAAAGTGTAAGAAATGACCAATGGGATAGAGGATGGTGGATGGCTCTAGTGGTGTGGTGGATAGAATACAAGAATGGAAGGTTAGATGGTTTAAGGGACGTATGGGAGAGAGAGAGAGAGAGAGAGAGAGAGAGAGAGAGAGAGAGAGAGAGAGAGAGAGAGAATGATGGAATAATAAGTCCACAAGGAAGACTTAGAATGAGGGAGTAAGGATGGAGTGTAGATAGTGATGGAAGATCATCCACCCAGTGTCCTGGACCAGAGTGGAGTAGATAGCGATGGAAGATCATCCACCTAGTGTCCTGGAACAGAGTGGAATGGATAGTGATGGAAGATCATCCACCCAGTGTCCTGGACCAGAGTGGAGTAGATAGCGATGGAAGATCATCCACCTAGCGCCCTGGACCAGAGTGGAGTGGATAGTGATGGGAGGATCATCCACCTAGTGCCCTGGACCAGAGTGGAGTAGATAGTGATGGGAAGATCATCCACCTAGTGTCCTGGAACAGAGAGAAATCGAAGTTCCAAAACGGAGTGGAAAAGAGAGAGAAAGAAAATGGCCGACTCCAACATCGAGCCAATGATACATCTGGAAGTTGAAGTTTGAAGGAAAACGTCATGTGGGTTCTCCTCTATCATAGCTTCGGATGCCAGAACTATAGTGAATACGTCCCTCTGGAATCGAACCCTGTATTTGGAATCGAACCCTGTACATGTAGGCTTACAGTCCTCACATAAAGGTAAATATGTACCTTCTGGGTATCTTTCTTGTGTACCCTCCACCAAAGAGAACCAAAATGAACTTGTTCGTACACGCTAGTTCGATAAACCATACCGGGAAAGGTGTGTTCGTAAATGCTAGTTGCAGTTCATAACTAGCCAAGGCATAGTTTGCTGTTCGTAAATGCTAGTTGCAGTGTATAACTAGCCAAGGCATAGTTTGCTGTTCATAAATGCTAGTTGTGCTCTATAACTAGCCAAGGCATAGTTTGCTGTTCATAAATGCTAGTTGTGCTCTATAACTAGCCAAGGTATAGTTTAGGGCAGTACTCCTTGCCATCCCCAGGCGTTACGCTGTGGACAATATAAAGCCATCCAGATTTCCATAGATAATGTTGATCACTGGCGTCGCCAATCCAGCCTGCTCTGTGGATCCAGTAGTGGAGGCCAGTGTTCGAGTCTTATCTCTCTCTTATCTCTCTCTCTCTCTCTCTCTCTCTCTTATCTCTCTCTCTCTCTCTCTCTCTCTCTCTCTCTCTCTCTCTCTCTCTCTCTCTCTCTCTCTCTCTCTCTCTCTCTCTCTCTGTTCCTCCATTCATTCAAGCCGCTCCGCTCCGCGTCGTGTCTCGTCCCTTCGTACTGGTCGCATTGAGTTCGCTACCAGTCGAATTTCCAGATTATCATATTCCAAACTCGTCCCTTCATTAGCCGACCCCCGTATATAATGCTCGCTTGGTGGTGCTCTTCAACCTAACCTAACCTAACCTAACCTAACCTAACCATTACCTAACCTAACCTAACCTAACCTAACTTATCCTAACCTAACCTAACCTAACCTAACCTATCCTAACCTATCCTAACCTAACCTATCCTAACCTAACCTAACCTAACCTAACCTAACCTAACCTAACCTATCCTAACCTAACCTATCCTAACCTAACCTATCCTAACCTAACCTAACCTAACCTAACCTAACCTACCTAACCTAACCTATCCTATCCTAACCTAACCTAACCTAACCTAACCTATCCTAACCTAACCTAACCTAACCTAACCTAACCTATCCTAACCTAACCTAACCTAACCTAACCTATCCTAACCTAACCTAACCTAACCTATCCTAACCTAACCTAACCTAACCTAACCTAACCTATCCTAACCTATCCTAACCTAACCTATCCTAACCTAACCTATCCTAACCTAACCTAACCTAACCTAACCTAACCTAACCTATCCTAACCTAACCTAACCTAACCTAACCTAACCTATCCTAACCTAACCTAACCTGACCTATCCTAACCTAACCTAACCTAACCTAACCTAACCTATCCTAACCTAACCTAACCTAACCTAACCTATCCTAACCTAACCTAACTTAACCTAACCTATCCTAACCTAACCTAACCTGACCTATCCTAACCTAACCTAACCTAACCTAACCTAACCTATCCTAACCTAACCTATCCTAACGTAACCTAACCTATCCTAACCTAACCTAACCTAACCTAACCTAACCTATCCTAACCTAACCTAACCTATCCTAACCTAACCTAACCTAACCTAACCTATCCTAACCTAACCTAACCTGACCTAACCTAACCACGTTGCGTTTTTTTCTTGTCATCCGTCATTTCCACGTATATGTTTTTCCTCCTTCGTGCGCCTCTCTCTCTCTCTCTCTCTCTCTCTCTCTCTCTCTCTCTCTCTCTCTCTCTCTCTCTCTCTCTCTCTCTCTCTCTCGGGCGTGTCTCTCTTTTTCTCTCGTGGCAGAAAAGAAACCTGATGGTTTGCTGACGTGTGTGTCGGTCGATCTGGTCTGGCGTCTGCGGTCGACGTGTTAATATCGTTTCATCTTCCTGTTTGACGATAGATGGAAGCGCGCAGGTATCCTTTGTGCATTTGTCAAGCGCACGTTTTCTGTGCATCGATGCAAGCAACCCCCCCCCCCGGCTGCGCCTACGTCAGGAGTTCAACTGTGCCTCATTCACCTCCATAGACCTGTGTTGTCCTCCCATCATAGACCCTAGTACCTTCAGTGAGTCTTAATCTACCACACACACACACACGCGCGCCCCCCGCGCGCCCCCACTGACGCCCCCATTCGACTCCCTCTTCCCATTCTTAGTCTTTCCGCGAAGTAAACCACCCCCCACACACGCACACGCACCCCCCCCCAAACGCGTTTTCTTTCTCTCCCTCCCTCCCTCTCCTCTCTGTCTCTCCTCTCCCTCGCGTCTCGTGCCACTAAGTCGAAACTCGATCGGTAAGGGAGGGCTAACTCGATCCCCCGCGTCCAAGGAACCGGAGACGGAGGCCACGGACCACAAAACCACATCCTGGGAGAGACGCGAGTACCCGTGAAAATGTCGTGGCCTTAATGTAGGCTCACCTTACGGTAAATTAAGATGCCTGGGTAAACGTATCGCCCTTGGCTTCCTCTCTCTCTCTCTCTCTCTGGTTCGTGGGTGGGTGACGGTCTTCGAGGCTTGGTCTACAGCAGCAACAAGGGGCCAGCCGCGTGGGTGGAGGTGGGTGGGGTGGGTGGGTGGGTACGTCAGTGGAGGAGGAGGACGACCGGGTGTGGTGGGTGGGTACGTCGGTGGAGGAGGACTTGGGTGGGTGGAGGACTACTGGATGGATGGGTGGGTACGTGGATGGAGGACTTCTGGGTGGGTGGATACGTAGGGTGGAGGAGAACTGGGTGGGTGGAGGGCTGCTGGGTGGGTGGGTACGTGGGTGGAGGACCACTAGGGGCATGGGTACGTGGTGGAGGAGGACTGGGTGGGTGGAGGACTACTGGATGGGTGGGTACGTGGGTAGAGGACTACTGGGTGGGTGGGTACCTGGGTGAGGACCACTGGATGGGTGGATACGTGGCTGGAGGACCACAGGGTGGGTGGGTACGTGGGTAGAGGAGAACTGGATGGATGGGTACGTGGGTGTAGAACCGCTGGTGGGTGGGTACGTGGGTATGTGAGTACAACGTGATGTGTATCTGTGTGCGGATGGTGTGTATGTACGTGTACGTGTGCGTGGGTGTGGATGATGTGTATGTATGTGCATTTGTGCGTGGATGAATAGCATGTGTACCAGGGAGGTGTGTGTGTGTGTGTGTGTGTGTGTGTGTGTGTGTATAAGTATATGTTGATGTGTTGATTGACTACGGTAGTTAGGCCAGGGGTCGTTATGTAGTTAGAGTGTGTTGTAACACAAGCTGTGTTAACGATGGGGCTTCTGATGGTGATTATGACATATTGTTGATGGTAATGGCTCGTTAGGCTTGTTAATGATAGTCGTCTCATGCTCAAGAGATAGTGAGGGTAGAGAACCATAGATGGTGTCAGTATGATGGACGCAAAAGACGTAATTGGTCGTATGATAGTTATAAGAGTTCATATAGTGGTTTCAGGTCTTAACAAGGTCATTCGGTTGTTACGGTAGTTATGTGGGGTAAGGGTCGTAGAGGGATTGGATTGCCAAATGGCCAAGACGACATTGGAATGGTTCTTAAAGGATCTCTTTAAAGTTAACTGTCATTAAACTTTGACCTCTGTTAACAGTATGATTAAACAGGCAGTTCTTTCATTATAAGCTGAGCTTCGTTGAGTCAAGGTTTAGTTACAGTATTATTGTAACCCTTTTGTTAATTTGCGTATGTTAACGCAATTAATTTTCTTGCTTTATTCAACTATGTTGATAATTATTTAGCTATCTAACTAAAAGGAATCGTCCTTTTATATCATGTAAGCAATTTGACAATAAAGATATCTTCTCATAATTAATAAACATTAAGATAATAAATGATAACTAAATAAACTGCTTATGTTTATGGTAATGAAAGATTATCTATAATTATTCGAAGATCAATTACTGTGATAGAGTTATGATACAGGGGAGAAAGAATACTTCCCACGTATTCCCTGCGTGTCGTAGAAGGCGACTAAAAAGGAGAGGGAGCGGGGGGCTGGAAATCCTCCCCTCCCGTTTTTAATTTTCCAAAAGAAGGAACAGAGAAGGGGGCCAAGTGAGGATATTCCCTCTAAACCTCAGTCCACTGTTCTTAGCGCTACCTCGCTAACGTGCGAAATGGCGAACGAATAAACCTCTGTCCTCTGGTCTTAGCGCTACCTGGCTAACGTGGGAAATGGCGAACGAATAAACCTCAGTCCACTGGTCTTAGCGCTACCTGGCTAACGTGCGAAATGGCGAACGAATAAACCTCTGTCCTCTGGTCTTAGCGCTACCTCGCTAACGTGGGAAATGGCGAACGAATAAACCTCTGTCCTCTGGTCTTAGCGCTACCTCGCTAACGTGGGAAATGGCGAACGAATAAACCTCTGTCCTCTGGTCTTAGCGCTACCTCGCTAACGTGCGAAATGGCGAACATGTCTTGTGTATGAATCACTAGGACCAGTTGTTAGACATCTACAGTCTCATGGTTTCCTTGAAATGAACCAAATTGCCTTCGTCAGTTCCTCCCGCTAGCCAACAGGGCCAAAACCTCCTGCTGGCGGGTTTTGCATTTGGATACAAGTACTTCCTTCAGTCATTTGTAAGTCCACGCCCCCGCTCACCTGGCCTAGGTGAGTGATGACACCCTCCCATCCACCCACGTACACTAAGGTCCACCTCGAGGTTAGAGGAGGAAAAGTAATTAGTACTCGAATGTTTCCCGGAGGTAATTAATATTGGGAGGGTCATTTCGCAGGATTTTAAATGGTTTTACCGTGGCTTAATGGGCTTAGAAGCGGATGATCGATTTTGTAACTGCGAGAAGGTAATTAGTTCCTGAACACGATGGTATATACTTGGAAATATATATATATATATATATATATATATATATATATATATATATATATATATATATATATATATATATATATATATATTATCATTATTATTTTGCTTTGTCGCTGTCTCCCGCGTCTGCGAGGTAGCGCAATGAAACAGACGAAAGAATGGCCCAACTCACTCACATACACATGTATATACATACACGTCCACACACGCAAATATACATACCTATACATCTCAATGTACACATATATATACACACACAGACATATACATATATACACATGTACATAATTCATACTGTCTGCCTTTATTCATTCTCATCGCCACCTCGCCACACATGGAATAACAACCCCCTCCCCCCTCATGTGTGTGAGGTAGCGCTATATATATATATATATATATATATATATATATATATATATATATATATATATATATATATATATATAAAGGGAAGGGAGGGGGGGGGGCTGGAAATCCTCTCCTCTCGTTTTTAATTTTCCGAAAGAAGGAACAGAGAAGGGGGCCAAGTGAGGATATTCCCTCAAAGGCTCAGTCATCTCTTCTTAACGCTACCTCGCTAACGCGGGAAATAGCGAATAGTAAGATGAAATATATATAACTTTGCCTTCTTCGGACCATTACCGAACGAACTTCACGAATATGATTAGAAAAAAAATGATGTAATCTTGCACAGAGTGACACGGTTCGTGGGGTCATAAACCATCATTAAAGAGGGATTTAGACCCATTTTTAGCGGCTGGCTGTTCTCAGGGGTCAATGGTCGTTAAGGTCACCTGTTATACAGGTGTGAGGGGTAATTATCTGATGCTCTAGCGACACCTCGCGGACTGTGGTTAAGTAATTAAGGTGCCTAATTGCGTCAAGTGCTTCTAAGGATCATGCGACCACTGAGCGTTCGTACCGTCGTGCTCAAGGGTCGTACCGTCGTGCTCAAGGGTCGTACCGTCGTGCTCAAGGGTCGTACTGTCGTGCTCAACTGTCGTGTTCAAGGGTCGTACCGTTGTGCTCAAGGGTCGTACTGTCGTACTCAAGGGTCGTACCGTCGTGCTCAAGGGTCGTACCGTCGTGCTCAAGGGTCGCACCGTCGTGCTCAAGGGTCGTACCGTCGTGTTCAAGGGTCGTATCGTCGTGCTCAAGGTTCGTACCGTCGTGCCCAAGGGTCGTACTGTCGTGCTCAACCGTCGTGTTCAAGGGTCGTACCGTCGTGCTCAAGGGTCGTACCGTCGTGTTCAAGGGTCGCACCGTCATGCTCAAGGGTCGCACCGTCGTGTTCAAGGGCCGTACTGTCGTGCTCAAGGATCGAACCATCGTACTCAAGGATCGAACCGTCGTACTCAAGGATCGAACCGTCGTGTTCAAGGGTCGTATCGTCGTGCTCAAGGTTCGTACCGTCGTGCCCAAGGGTCGTACTGTCGTGCTCAACCGTCGTGTTCAAGGGTCGTACCGTCGTGCTCAAGGGTCGTACCGTCGTGCCCAAGGGTCGTACCGTCGTGTTCAAGGGTCGTATCGTCGTGCTCAAGGGTCGTACCGTCGTGCTCAAGGTTCGTACCGTCGTGCTCAAGGGTCGTACCGTCGTGCTCAAGGGTCGTACTGTCGTGCTCAACCGTCGTGTTCAAGGGTCGTACCGTCGTGCTCAAGGATCGAACCGTCGTGTTCAAGGGTCGTATCGTCGTGCTCAAGGGTCGTACCGTCGTGCTCAAGGATCGAACCGTCGTACTCAAGGATCGTACCGTCGTACTCAAGGGTCGTACCGTCGTGCTCAAGGGGCTAAGTAGAAAACTGAAGAGCCTGTTAATGATTTCTAATTAGTATAATAATTATATTATGATTAACAAGATTACATTTTGCGCATGTCTGCTTCGGGAATGCACAACCATTCTCGTTTAACACATTAATCTCCAACAGACGAGAACTGTGTTTCAAGTTTACGTGCAGACACCTGGCGGAGCGGCAGCTTAGGGTCTCGTAATATAATTCACTTACTGAATCCAGACGCCATTACATCTTCGCTTAAATTTCCATCACCCTTCACTTACGACCTTGTTAAGTTGAAGGGCTTTGTTTATCAGCTTAAGCAGGAAGTGAAAGTCCGTACCATCATCTTTTGAACATGAAGAAAACATCTGTCATGAAGAGACTTGTATGCCCTAACCACTTGCAGTTGTCTAAGTGTTAAAATCCATTGGGTGGCTGTAAACTTTGAGTGAGTGTAGTTGGCGAGTGGCGCATAGCTCTGTCATCATCAAATTATAACCAGGAAGTCCATATTCTTTTATTGTTATATATGTTTTAAGTCCTTGGTACATTTTGAGATACGTCTTCGAGACACATGTGAAGAGTTAAGACTGTGAGAGCTGAAGGGAGTGTGTGTGTGTATGTGTGTGTGTGTGTGTGTGTGTGTGTGTTTTACGAGAAGGCGAGTAAACAAACTTGCTTGTTATTGTTGTAATTTGAGTAGTTTATATTTCCTGAGTTAGACGGCCAAGCCCCAGGGATGACTAGTAGAAGTAACCCTTACACACACACACAGACACACACACACACACACACACACACACACACACACACACACACACCATCGATGTATACACTTGGTACACCAACCTTCACCACAGCCATTGTCACCACCACAGACACCACCAAAGCACCACCACAATCACCACCACAACCATTTTCACCACCACAACTACAGACATAGATCCACCACAATCACTCAACAAGACCCAATGGTCAGTTACGATTACAATTCCTTTGTGAACCACAAAGACCCCACAACACTCTTTTGCATGAGACCCACCACAATCAGACACAGGAAACCGTATACCTGCACACCGTCTGTGGACGAACTGACTGATAGAACACAAAGTGACATATGGGGGGCGAAGAAACCGTAAGCCTCCGTATTCAATCTCATACTTTTTTTTTTCCAATTGCTGATCCGGAGATAAAATCTCACATTGGAATTTCCGACTTTGCCGATAAGACGAAACTTAAGAAATGATATCCAAAGATTGGTCAACGATTGATAGATGGTTCAGAGAAGTTGATAGAGTGGTGAGAGAAATGGCGGGTTAGGTTTAATGTAGAGAGAGACAAAGATATATATATATATATATATATATATATATATATATTCTCTGGTGATAGATGTATTGAATGTGAATATAAAATGTTTGGTTAGCCATTACTGAAAGTATGAGGATATATAGTCCTTGGTATGGTAATGAGGAAGACCTGATATAATTCAAGCTGTTTCTAGCTCTTACATAAAGAAAACGGAGTGTTGCGTTTCGTGACTACAGATATAAACTGTAAAACAAAAGATACATTATTTATTCTTAATAACACCCGAGGTAAAACCTCATTTAGAAAAAGCCGTTCTGTTTTGGCCAGCCAACTTGACAAAGACGAAAAAAAAAGAAGTTAGAACGAATACAAAGAGGAGCAACAGAATTAATTAGAACGAATACAAAGAGGAGCAACACAACTAATTAGAACGAATACAAAGAGGAGCAACAGAACTAATTAGAACGAATAAAAAGAGGAGCAACAGAACTAATTAGAACGAATACAATGAGGAGCAACAGAATTAAATAGAACGAATACAAAGAGGAGCAACAGAACTAATTAGAACGAATACAAAGAGGAGCAACAAAACTAATTAGAACGAACACAAAGAGGAGCAACAGAACCAATTCCAACACACACATATAAACCTTTGGAGGCACTCCTCTCATAGACCATCAGGTCTTGTGTTATCTCTCCTGCCCACCTTACACCACGTCAACAGCCCAGGCCACTACAACAGTCCAGGTGAACCTCACAACCACATCAAGCCTCCCCAGCAATTCCGTCCAAACCTCCCTCCCCCCCTTACCCCCCAACATCCACCCACAGTCGGGAGGTCCATTTTTATATCATCAATGAGTAAATCAGTGGCTGACGAGAGCCAGGCATAATATAATTTTTTTTAATGCACGCACTAAACCTTCCACGTGTAATCATTTCTGACATTTACGTGGTGATGGTGGTGATGGAGGTGGTGGTGAGGGGGAGAGAGGAGGTCGGGAAACCACCCCTCCTACCTTGGTCATCATCTGTTTGTCTCAGCTTCACACACACACACACACACACACACACACACACACACACACACACACACTCATGCCCTCCTCACACCTCATACAGCTTGCCTTATATCAGACTCCAACCAAGGACTGATGCCCTGACTGTCAAGGCTAGGGTTTAGAAATTAGATACATTGAGGCCAAAAGAGGTGGCTAGACCCCACACACACACACTCATGCCCTCCTCACACCTCATACAGCTTTCCTTATATCAGACTCCAACCAAGGACTGAAGCCCTGACTGTCAAGGCTAGGGTTTAGAAATTAGATACATTGAGGCCAAAAGAGGTGGCTAGACCCCACACACACACACTCATGCCCTCCTCACACCTCATACAGCTTTCCTTATATCAAAATCCAACCAAGGACTGAAGCCCTGACTGTCAAGGCTAGGGTTTAGAAATTAGATACATTGAGGCCAAAAGAGGTGGCTGGTGCAGAGGGAAGAGAGAAATAAATGATGAGGTTTAAAGTAGAAAACTGTGTGATTTATGAATGTCAGAGATGAACACGTAGAGTCTTCATGGGTTCCACGCCTTGAATGAAGTGAAAAAAAGAAGGGGAAAGAAGAGGAGTAAATAATGTAAAGGTTTGGCAGGAAGTGGAGACTAGATGTGTATGTCTAAGGCCCTGGTGCCATTTCCCGCGTTAGCGAGGTAGCGTTAAGAACAGAGGATTTGGCCTTTGAGGAATATCCTCACCTGGCCCCCTTCTCTGTTCCTTCTTTTGAAAAATTGAAAAAAAAAAAAAAAACCGAGAGGGGAGATTTCCAGCCCCCCGCTCCCTCCCCTTTTAGTCGCCTTCTGCGACACGTAGGGAATACGTGAGAAGCACTCTTTCTCCCCTATCCACAGGGATAATATATATATATATATATATATATATATATATATATATATATATATATATATATATATTCCCATGAGTCCACGGGGAAAATGAAACCCGACAAGTTCTCAAGTGCACTTTCGTGTAACAATCACATCATCAGGGGAGACACAAGAGAGAAATATACCAGTCAGTTGATATACAACGAAGAGACGTAGCTCGGACGCCATTTGGTAAACATGTGATACATTTATATATTCATATATACACAAGTCGTGAAAGACACAAAGAGGCAGTGAATGAGTAATACGAGGAAGATGATAAACTGCCTCTTAAAGAAAAAAAAAAAAGAGAGACAATTCAGTTGTCTCTACTTTCCCCTTAGGCAGGTTCTCTCTCTCTCTCTCTCTCTCTCTCTCTCTCTCTCTCTCTCTCTCTCTCTCTCTCTCTCTCTCTCTCTCTCTGCAGAAGAGCCTGCCTCACAGACACGCACAGTCTCCAGTCCATATTGATCTCAAAAGGGTAATTATCACCCAACGACCATGCACGTAGGGCTGATGATTGGACTGGTTTCATTCTCCAGTTTCAATCTTATGTGTTTTTTTCATTTTTCTAAACCTTTGGCCAATGGCTTATAAGATCGTGCCATCTGCGGCGTACGATTGGAACGTGATCTTACACATCTTTCTTGATATTCGCCAATCGCAAGATTCAACCTAGCCAAAGAAGGCTCCTTCCCTCGCCCTCCTTGAACCTATGGGGGATTCGAACCCTGACACCTTATATTCCTTGGTGGGGAACCCACGTGTGTTCGCGTCGGTGCCTGAACAACCTCTTATAATGGGGTGGATTCATCACCGCCCTTGTTACATCGCGAGACTAATTGGTCATTTGATTGTCCATGGCCAATTTAGGGGGGGGGGGGGGAAGCAAGTCGTGGGCGGTTGCCAGTGGCGAATAACTTCGGTTATTTATCGCTCGGCTCGTTGTGTTCTCGGCCATTGCTACGGTGGGGAAACAGCCCTGGACAGAGGGGGGGGGGGGGTTAATAGTAGTAGTAGTAGTAGTAGTTTAAGTAGGGGGAAGGGGGGGGGTTACCCCTCTTCTAGTCTTAAAGTCATCCATTTCAAGGTGAAATAGACGGAAGATGTTAACATACTGGGCTAGCGGCTCTTTGGCAACTCGGCGACCCCCGCACACCTCCCTAACCCCCCCTTGTTATTCAGGGGCTCCACGTCTGACATCCATTAAGGTCTATTGTTGGCCGTGACACCAATAATCTCTTGACAAATGTTGGCAGGGCCGCGGAAGCTCTGCTTTTGACACCAGCTGGTCTTAATGCCCCCTCATGATTTCCCTCACTAGTCCTCTCCTCACAGTGGCCTCATTTCGCCTCATTCACTGGGCTATGGTCATTTGTCGTGTGTATTATTATTATTATTATTATTAGTAGTAGTAGTAGTAGTAGTGGTAGTAGTAGTAATAGTGGTAGTATTAATAGTATTAGTAGTGTAGTAGTAGTAGTAGTAATAGTAGTAATAGTAATTATTATCATTATTATTATTATTATTATTATTATTATTATTATTATTATTATCATTATTATTATTATTATCATTATTATTATTATTATCATTATTATTATTATTATTATTATTATCATTATTATTATTATTGTTATTATCATTATTATTATTATTATCATTATTGTTATTATTATTATTATTATTATTATTATTATTGTTATTATTATTATTATTATCTTCATTATTAGCGATGTTTAACCTTTAATTCAATTACTGTTCACGTGTTGGTACTGTCCCTCATATTTCGCTGAAGCGCTTTTAATTACTCATCATTATATATGACAAAGAACCTCATTAATCCTCATCATTCATTATACTTTTCATCGTTAATTAATCGGTAATTTGACTCATTATCCCACAGACTCGTTGTGTGTAACACTCCTTCCCTTCCCTCACTCTTCCTCATTCTAGCCTCATTTCTCATCTTTTTGACGTTGTTGCGTATCCTGATGTATTTCACTGACTCATTCTTTTTTTCTACATTGTTTTTGGTCTGTTGTGTTTCTCATTTCCCCCCCCCCCTCATTATTTCTCATGCTGTTCTCCCTCACAGTTTTGTATGTTATTGTGGTATCTTCATTGCTCCTCATATTGTCCCTCTATGGGCCTCATAGTCTCCTCACAGCGTGGGTGTAGTTTCTCATTATTCTGAGCCTCATGTTTATATACCTCATTACTCTTTTACTGTAGTTATAACCCCTCATTACCATTTTAATGAGGTAATTGCATGTTACAGAAGTTCCTATTCTCATTTCTCATATCGTCACCTCATGTATCATTATCCCTCACAGTTATCTCATTATGTGTCATAGTCGTTCATACCAGTGTCGTTACTCATCATGAGTTCTTTGTCTCACCTCATTTTCCTCATTGTCACACAATGAAATTGACTTTTTTCGCTGCCCTCATTACACATAAAATGATATATTAATCTTCATTCTGCTCTCATTGCCTCATATTTATTCCCTCTGTTATCATTACCTCACTCACAGTCACTCATAATAAGTTGGTTTTTCTTGTCATGTTTTCTTCATCTCATTTTCTCATTTCTCCTCATTCTTTCAACTGTCATATATTGTCAATGATGAATTATAAGCATTTAAAGTTTGTTTAATGAGTATCCTCATCATATCTAATGACAAACTCGTTACAACTCACTCTTGACCTCATTACTGTATATATATCCTCATAAGCTCTCGGTACTGCCCCTCATTTTCCTTATTAATATTCTTCATAGCACACCTGGTTATTTCAGGAGGTCATCTCATTATCCCTCATGACTCTCCTCATCATATTTGATAAGGTGCTCATCTGGGCGTAGTTATTCGCCTCATTATTTTTGCCTCATTATTTTTTTATGTTCATTTCTTTCCTTTCATCCTTAGATTTTGGGTCTACTTTCCTTTCTCATTATTTCTTACGTTATCTTTAATCTTTTATCTGTTCTCATGACTCATCGTCCGTATCGTTTTCTTTGATATTCCTCATTTATTTTAAACTTCCTCACGGTGCTGGGTGTGCTGGTGTATCATGGCCACTCATACCTCACTCATTGTTCTGCACCTCCTCATTATCTGATATAACAACTCATCATTGTTTATTTATACTATGTCAGTCTTCAAGCTTCCCTCATCATTCCTCACAGTTGCACAACAGCTCCTCATTTTCCCTCATCTTCCTCATAATCCCTCACTACATCTAAATTTCTTATTATCCTCTCCTCCTCCTCCTCCTCCTCACTCAATCTTATATATATATATATATATATATATATATATATATATATTTATATTTTTATTTATTATACTTAGCCGCTGTCTCCCGCGTTAGCGAGGTAGCGCAAGGAAACAGACGAAAGAATGGCCCAACCCACCCAAATACACATGGATATACAAAAACGCCCACACACACACACACACACACACACACACACACACACACACATATATCTTTTTTTCTTTTTATACTATTCGCCATTTCCCACGTTAGCGAGATAGCGTTAAGATCAGAGGACTGGGCCTTTGAGGGAATATCCTTCAAGAGCAAGGATTCGAACCCGGACCTTTTTGCATGGTAGCTGGGAACGCTAACCTCTCGACTATGATCGCGTTCTACTGGTGTTCATTTTCAGTGGAATCCCAAATGGGGAAGATCTCACCTCTCCTTAGTCTGATTACGTCAGTGCCTGGCAGACGAGGGAAGGAGGGAGGGAGGGAGAATTTACGTCAGTGCCTGGAGAAGAGGGAAGGAGGGAGGGAGGGAGATTCTCCTTCTACATTTTTGTATCAAAGCTTCGTTTCCTGAACTTGTGGTTCGCCTCCACTTGTGGCCTGTGGTGGTCGTCCACCTTCCCTCCCGTTAATGACGCTTTGCCTTTTAAGAGGTGAGGGTATGGAAGCATATGGGAGACGGACCACGGTCCACTGTGGCTCGAATCTTGTCTCATTTAATAAGGAGCGATGACTAGGGGTATGTGGGTTAGAATGCAGATGGTTTCGGTGTTGGAAAGGGTTGCCAGTTGGTTTAGGTGTTGGGTAACAGTTGGTGTATGTGTTATGTGTATACTAGTAACTTGGTACTAGTTGGTGTATGTGTTATGTGTATACTAGCAATTTCGTACTAGTTGGTGTATGTGTTATGTGTATACTAATAACTTGGTACTAGTTGGTGTATGTGTTATGTGTATACTAGTAACTTGGTACTACTTGGTGTATGTGTTATATGTGTATTATTTACTTGGTACTAGTTGGTGTATGTGTTATATGTGTATTATTTACTTGGTGTGTACTAGTTAATGTATGTGTACCAGTTGATCTGAATGTTGAATATTACTTGTCTGTAGCGTACGGGGAGGGAGTTCTACACTCGTGGGGACCCTGAGCTCCTGTACTCTCTCTCTCTCTCTCTCTCTCTCTCTCTCTCTCTCTCTCTCTCTCTCTCTCTCTCTCTATGAAGGGTCTGTCATGTCAAAAGTGCCATGTCGTGAAGGCTCTTGTCATGTCTGTGCTAATCGTGTCATGAAACCTCTGTCATGTCTTTACTGCCCATGTCATCAAGGCTGTGTTCATGTCAGAACTGTGTGTGTGTGTGTGTGTGTGTGTGTGTGTGTGTGTGTGTGTGTGTGTGTGTGTGTGTGTCCGTGTGTTTTGATCATTTCTCACACTACATGCCGCTTGGGGATTAGCGTTGCATGACGTCAGCAGAAGTGGGGTGGTTAGGGGGGGTTTGGGGGGGTTAGAGAGAAGCCTTGGGGAGCCGTTGTTTACGTTGACGGACGGACGCCCCATACGTCATCAGATCACGTGACCCCTGTCGCTCCTCCCCCTCAGGGACATAGCGAAGATCAACTCTTTTCTCACAGTCACCTGATACATATATCTTCTTACTTTACTCCTTGGACCATTTGTGATGAGTCTTGTTAATATCTAGTTTTTCTTTATCTTGTTTGCAGATGGCGCCGTTACGATGGTGGTAGACTTCGAGGCAAAGGGTAAGTGATGATTAACAAGCAGTGTTGACACTTGAAGTTCAGTGATGATGACGTGGTTGATGAAGTGGTGTCGTATATTGTGTATTATTGGTCTTTGGTGCCAGGGAGAAGCGAGGGGGTTCCGGGATGAAGTGTACCAGGTGGAGTAGGGAGTCCAGGTGAAGTGTTCCAGGTGGAGTAGGTAGTCCAGGTGAAGTGTACCAGGTGGAGTAGGGAGTCCAGGTGAAGTGTTCCAGGTGGAGTAGGTAGTCCAGGTGAAGTGTTCCAGGCAAGGGTGGAGAAGGCACTGGGTCCTGGATGAAGTGTTCCAGATGGGAGATGGAAGTGGGGCTCTAGAATGATGTGTTCCAGGCAAGGGTGGAGAAAGAAGGGGGTCCTGGATGAAGTGTACCAGATGGGAGATGGAAGTGGGATTCCAGGTGAAGTGTTCCAGGCAAGGGTGGAGAAAGAAGGGGGTCCTGGATGAAGTGTTCCAGGTGGAGTAGGGAGTCCAGGTGAAGTGTTCCAGGCAAGGGTGGAGAAGGCACTGGGTCCTGGATGAAGTGTTCCAGGTGGAGTAGGGAGTCCAGGTGAAGCGTTCCAGGCAAGGGTGGAGAAAGAAGGGGGTCTTGGATGAAGTGTTCCAGATGGGAGATGGAAGTGGGATTCCAGGTGAAGTGTTCCAGGCAAGGGTGGAGAAAGAAGGGGGTCCTAGATGAAGTGTTCCAGGCGGGATTGCGGAAGAGAGACTCTCAGGAGAAACCGTTCCAGACCGGGCACGGAAGCAGGGCAGGTCTTCGCCAGGCAGGTCTTCGCCAGACAGACCACATTAATCACCTCGACACACTGGGCCTAATTGTTATAAACGCCCACTGGGGTCGCTTCTGTTGCCTGGATACTACAAGGCCGTCTTGCAGGTGGCGCCCCAGTGGTCAACAAGTCACCTGCTTTGTTCTCAATTGTTCTTCATAACAGAACTCTCATAAGGGCGCCTGAGACGTTGCTGGAAGTGAGGTGGGTAATGTTTCTGGGTTCTCATAAGTGTTCTGTGTTATTCCTGTAAGTGTTTTTGGGTTTCCATGGAAGTGTTCTTAGGCATCCTGGAAGTGTGTGTATATATATATATATCATTGCTTGTGGGAGCTTTTTGAAGTATGGGTTACAGTTTGATCCCTAGAGACAACTGCTGTGTTTATAATTCATTTATTTCGTTAAATTCGTTATGAAATGACGGATGGGCAAATACTTTAATGGCATAATTAGTAAAGCTGTTTAGGAAGTGATGTTCTAGTGTGCTTATATATGAACTCCCGGTTCGAACCTTCGTCATTTTGACAGCAAAGTCACTGAGATAATTCATTATTTTTCTCTGTTTTTTTTTTATCATCGAATTTGTAGGAAATGGACGCGTCGAAAAAGGCCTGGGAGGAAGGAGGTGTATTCAGTGGCGATAATGGCCTATGGTCAAATCATTTGCCATGTGTTATAGATATATGGGCGCGGTTAATGGGTGTTTATGGGGCCTTTTTTGTTTGCAATGGCGTAGAGTAATGGGGTGTGAGCAGCCATTTGTCGACGCCTAGTCACAACTTGGTGTTCATCCTACACACTGAAGAAGGTTGAGGGTCATTCCCATTTTCTCATTGGTAATCCAAACGCTCCAGCTGTCGCCTGCTCACAACTTGGTGTTCATCCTACACACTGAAGGTTGAGGGTCATTCCCATTTTCTCATTGGTAATCCAAACGCTCCAGCTGTTTGTGTTGGATTTCCATCAGTGACCTGATGTAAAACTGGTTTTCAGTCAGTGCTTTGAGGTTTCAGTTATTCTTCGTGGGGTTTCAGTCTCTGGTGTTGGTTTCAGCTGTTGAAGTTATCTCGTTGAGGGGACAGATAGATAGTGCAGTGAGTTGCTGGGATAGATAGATAGTGAAGTTAATTGATAGGAGAGATAGATAGTGCAGTTAGTTGATAGGATAGATAGATAGATAGTGCAGTTAATTGATAGGATAGATAGATAGATAGTGCAGTTAATTGATAGGATAGATAGATAGTGCAGTTAATTAATGAGATAGATAATGCAGTTAATTGATGGGATAGATAGATAGTGCAGTTAATTGATAGGATAGATAGATAGTGCAGTTAATTGATGAGATAGATAGTGCAGTTAATTGATGGAATAGATAGATAGTGCAGTTAATTGATGGAGTAGATAGATAGTGCAGTTAATTGATGGAATAGATAGATAGTGCAGTTAATTGCTGAGATAGATAGATAGTGCAGTTAATTGATGGAATAGATAGATAGTGCAGTTAATTGATCGGATAGATAGATAGTGCAGTTAATTGATGGAGTAGATAGATAGTGCAGTTAATTGATGGAATAGATAGATAATGCAGTTAATTGATGGAATAGATAGATAGTGCAGTTAATTGATGGGATAGATAGATAGTGCAGTTAATTGATGGAATAAATAGATAATGCAGTTAATTGATGGAATAGATAGATAATGCAGTTAATTGATGAGGTAAATAGATAGTGCAGTTAATTGATGGAACTGATACATCGTTATTTTGTTTAATTTAAAAACCTGTGTGGTTTTAAGACTGAGTGATTGCCTTTTTTTCTAACGATGGATGAGTAGGTTTTAAAATTATTGGGTTCATGAGACGGGCTGTGGATGAGTTGGGTTTAGCGATGGTGAAAGGCCTAATAAAAATCTTTATTTACTCACTTTTAGAATTTTGCTTTCAAATTGATAATATGTCCCAAAATGGCATCTAAATTTTTATCAGTCTTTTGGGTATAGAAAAGAAATTGAAATGTGTTCGAATAAAGCAAAGAACACAGAGTAACACACCCTTAATATTTAATGTTCTCTTAATATACAGTGTAAAAACCAGTTTTACAAGTTTTATGGAATTATTTTTACCAGTAGGTTTGTATCCAGTGTTCAGTGTTTTTACGGAACTTGGGATATTATGGAGGAAATTTGAGGGAATTTTGAAAGTTTTTTTGCCATACGATATATATATATATATATATATATATATATATATATATATATATATATATATATATATATGTATATGTGTGTGTGTGTGTGTGTGTGTGTGTTCCTATGAGTCCACGGGGAAAATGAAACACGAAAAGTTCCCAAGTGCCCTTTCGTGTAATAATCACATCATCAGGGGAGACACAAGAGAGAAATATAACAGTCATTTATATTTCCCCGTGGACTCATAGGAATATCTTGATCACGCGCAAAACTGTGATTCTTTCCAATATATATATGTGTGTGTGTGTGTGTGTGTGTGTGTGTATGTGTATTTATATATAATGATTTGTCTGTCTATTTACCTCTTCATCAAGCCATCTTTTTATCTTATACAAACTGATGATATTTAACTCCACCATGTAACCATTAACCATGAAATGCAATCCGTCTCTGCATTTTATATATAAAAAAACTCAAAAGCTTTTCAAGTCGCTGTCAAGATTTTTATTTCAAAAATCGAATTATTTATTGTAATGTTCTTCCAAATAATATATATAAAGTCTCCTTCCAGTAGCAAAGTCTTTTGTCACCTCTTAAAAAACTTTACTCCAAAACCTGTTTTGATCTCTGGTGATTAATGCTCAAATCCTGTTTGATTTAAAGATTACGGTGTGGATTAGAGTTACCGGTAGATGGCGTTGGAGAGCTTGTAACCACGGACGTAATGACACGTCGTTAACGCAGGTGAGGGAGCTGAGGGTCCCACTAACGATCGTTAAGGGGGGAGGGAGGAGGTGTGATTGGTCCCATGGCCACAATGCGCCTGTGTTACGAGCAGGAGGCGAAGGTTTTAAGACTCCCTTTTGCACTCGCTCACACGCGCGTGGGGGGCGTGTGTGTCCACGACACTTAAGTTATTTACGTCCGTATTCAGAAGCTAATTTACAGGCCGTGCGGTAAGCGAGGAGGAGGAGGAAGAGGAGGAGGAGGGAGAGGGAAGAGAAGGGGTAAGAGGGGGGGTGACGTATGTGCTTGGGGCACTGGTAGAATTGGGTGGGTTTGCGAAGGTGTTGGGGTAGAAGAGTCGACCAGTGGCGCGTCGGCTGGTCTGCCCTGGTCGATTGCGCTCCTTCGGGTCCAGAGAGAGAGAGAGAGAGAGAGAGAGAGAGAGAGAGAGAGAGAGAGAGAGAGAGAGAGAGAGAGAGAGAATCAAAGACAGTGATCATCAACTTGGTCGATCACCTCATCAAACCAGGAAAGAAAGATTCGAACACCACTTAGATTAATTCCATCCACTGTTACTCACTTTTTCTTTTTTGATTCTCCTTTGAATGGTGATGAAACTCCTGGAAATGAGACAATTGGGTTGAAGTCTCTTCGGCGATATTATATATGTATATATATATATATTACATCATACACTCAAACAGCTAGGATTCGAACCCAGAACCTTTTGCGTGATATATATATATATATATATATATATATATATATATATATATATGTATATATATATATATATATATATATATATATATATATATATATCAAACCACCGACCTCAGAGGAACATGGTACCACATACCACACTTCCGGCACACATGTATAGCGAGGGCACAGCAATCAACCCACTAACTACCACTTAGATGGTTCATTAGTATTCGTCAGTTAAACGGTTCCCATTAACTAGAAGAGACAAGCAGTTTGTCTATGCATGATTTACGCCACGGTGGAAGCAGAAGGAAGAACGAGGTGTGAAAATCTCTTTCCAGCGAATCGTTTGCTCAAAGATCTTTGTTTTTTTATGATTGTGTCTGTATGGAAGTGACTGCCAGAGTCTAGACAAGGGTTCCAGTGCGGTCTAAGCCACGGCCATTATGGACACGCTAACAAGCAGTCAGCTAACGAGAGGAGACAGCACCATGGCAAAGATGGCCTCAAAATACCCTCCTAAGGATATATATATAAATATATATACATGATATGTTTTAACCCAACCTTCCCTCCCTTTTACCTTCTACCCTCCACACACAGTGTTCCCTTCCTCCCCTCCCCTTCCCTCCCCCTTTTTACCTCACCCATTCTTTATGACCGGAGGGTGAAACGATGTTTAATTAGCGGTTGTCGATATTTCTCATTTGGCTAATTACCGTAGCCATGGCCTGTGTGTAATCCCCCTTACGCATCTTCGCCCCGTCCTATCGCACGCCAGAGGATAGCCAGGCGTCCCAGGGAAATAGAATTAGTTCTTTGAGAATGACCTTTATAAATTCCAAAGGCTTGAAAAGGATTTGTCAGTGGTAGTGTGTGGTGGTTGGCGGTCCGGTTGATGTAAGGGGAGGCAAAGGGAGGTGGAAGAAGAAGAAGAAGGTGGGGTGTGTGTGTGGTGTGGTGGTGTGAGGTGTGTGGCTAAGGTGGAATAGGAGGAGATGGGGAAGGTGGCCCCAGCCAATGGGACCTGTTATTACAAAGTGACGAATAACCTGTGTTTAGAAAACGGGTTGCGCCGACGCGTTGTTCTCATTAGCAATATCAAAAAGTGGGAGGTTGGTTGGTTGGTTCCACAACCCCCTGAGCTCAGATGACGAGACCAAGGGAAGGAAAAGAAAACCTCTCCCTCCACTTAACCCCAACCTCGCTGAACCTCACACACACACACACACACACACACACACACACACACACACACACACACACACACACACACACCACGGACCTTCCATCTTCTGCAGTATCCAACTCAGCCACGCCACATCCATCGCCTAGTTTCACAACCTCATCCAACTCAACCCATTAAATAGTATCTGTCTCATCCGTCAGTGTCTGGATTGGCCTTCTCCACCATCCCTGAGGGGGATCTCATCCACTTCATCCAACCAGCTTCGTAATTTGTCAGTCTTCATCCAACAGCTTTATGGATGCATTAATCCACCAGGCTCCCCTGTAGTGTCTCTCCTGACCCCCAGACTCATCCACCTTCCACTTCTGCATGGCTTCAGCGGCTTGATTAAGTCATCCACCGCAATGAACAAGGCTCCAATTGCTTATCTGTCATCGCCACTAAATCATCCACCAACTGAGCCGTCATCCACAATCGGCCCACATCTATCCCAGCCGTTCATCATATCCTTTGTGGTCGTGGCGCAAGACGGGGGTTATGAACATGCGATTAAGATTTGTGTGATATACGGGGGGAGAGGAGGGACGGTCATGTGCATCAGGTACACTCGCACATGTGCACACCCTAACTTAAGCCAGGTACGCGTTTCTCGACCAGCCGTGAGGGGGAAGGATGAACACCTGGGTTGACTGTGGGCTGGCTGCCACGTCTAGGAATCGAACCCGGGTGGGCCAGTGCCTGAATCATATATATATATATATATATATATATATATATATATATATATATATATATATATATATATATATATACATCAGTTTTCAGTCTTAATTACCCCATGGCCTTTTTTCTGAAAGGATTTTGGTTTTACTAAGGGCATTATCTCTCAAGGGATCCTGCAGTTTCAAGGGCTGCGCTACACTCAGTAGCAGGGACAGACTGGACTCACTTGAAATGAGGAGACCTTCTGTACGACTCTACTCTCGTCAAGTGACGATTACGTAATTCTCGCTAAAGGTAATTTTACGCTCGCAATGTCACCTCGAACAGACGTGTTTGAAGAAATTACATTGATCGACCCTAACCAGAACACATGGTCTTTTAGTGCTGATTAGCCAATCAGTACATGTGGTCATTAGGCATTTTCTAATCCCACCCAACACACGAAGTCATGAACAGAAGGACTGGCTAATCAGGACAATTTAGCGTGAGTCTTGTGTGGAGCAGGAGTGGCTAGACTGGAAAGATGGGCTAATCATACCAAATGGGTGATTGGGTGGAGTGTAGAGGTGCGGGGGGGGGGGGGGGGGGAATTGAGGCTTCAGAGCAAGACATGTCTAATCATATGATTGGTTGCCTGTGTGTGTGTGTGTGTGTGTCTGTGTGTGTGTGTCTGTGTCTGTGTGTGTGTGTCTGTGTCTGTGTGTGTGTGTGTGTGTATGTGTGTGTGTGTGTTTGTGTGTGTGTGTGTGTGTGTGTGTGTCTGTGTGTGTGTGTGTGTGTGTGTGTGTATCTCATTAACATATTCAACCCCACGTATTAACTTGAGAATTTCCTTTACTAATTATCAAAGATCTTTATTACCCATGATCTTACGCATTTCTGACTTTTATTAGACAAAATATTACTCTATATCATCATGGAATTTTGGTCGATTTTTATTTATGTCATTAAAGAACATTAGTTTAACTTTATTACTCGAGATTTTTATTATGTCATTAAAGAACATTAGTTTAACTTTATTACTCGAGATTTTTATTTTTTATCTTTGTTGTTAAAGAATTTATTAGTTATATCTTTATTGCCAAGAATTTTAAATGCCACTTTATTTACTGGGAGACTTTACTGACCGTTATCCTAAGTAATTTTTATTTATTCTTTATTGAGGAGAGTATGAATAAGGTTTCTTTATTGGTGTATATCTTTACTTGGTGACTTGCGTCCTTTACTGAGGCCTGGACTGTATGATATGGGCTTCCTCCTTCAGGAGAGAGAGAGAGAGAGAGAGAGAGGACTCTCTCTCTCTCTCTCTCTCTCTCTCTCTCTCTCTCTCTCTCTCTCTCTCTCTCTCTCTCTCTCTCCCTCCCTCCGTTTAATAAAGTACCCTTTGTACACCTCACTGTGACGCTCTCTCTCTCTCTCTCTCTCTCTCTCTCTATCTATCTATCTATCTATCTATCTATCTTTTTATTTATACCACACCCCTCTCAAGCGTCAGATCTCTCTCTCTCTCTCTCTCTCTCTCTCTCTCTCTCTCTCTCTCTCTCGAGTGCGTAGTACCTGGAGGGTATTCCAGGACCCGCCGCTAGAGGGGGTGCGCCTAGAAGCCATTAACGCAGGCGTATAAGATCGGAAATTGATACATTTCGGGACCTCGACAATTAACCGAATCATTTAGCACAAAAAAAAAAAGGTGTTTTTTTTTGCACCAGTCATTGGAGGAGAGTTATCTCTCTCTCTCTCTCTCTCTCTCTCTCTCTCTCTCTCTCTCTCTCTCTCTCTCTCTCTCTCTCTCTCTCTCTAATGAACTGCTCTTTGTACACAACCTCGCTGTGACGCGCGCGCGCGCGCGAACTTTCTTTCTCTCTCACTCACGTCTCTCTCTCTCTCTCTCTCTCTCTCTCTCTCTCTCTCTCTCTCTCTCTCTCTCTCTCTCTCCGTTTAATAAACTACCCTTTGTACACCTCACTGTGACGCTCTCTCTCTCTCTCTCTCTCTCTCTCTCTCTCTCTCTCTCTCTCTCTCTCTCTCTCTCTCTCTCTCTCTCTCTCTCTCTCTCCGTTTAATAAACTACCCTTTGTACACCTCACTGTGACGCTCTCTCTCTCTCTTTCTCTCTCTCTCTCTCTCTCTCTCTCTCTCTCTCTCTCTCTCTCTCTCTCTCTCTCTCTCTCTCAACATCCTGTTTCGCAGACTTGCAAGTTTATATTCGTAAGTTCCTGGACCTTATGAAGCCTTGATTCTACTTTCGTCTTAAAATCTTAGACTTTGGCCAAGACGTGATTTTCATTTTGGTCCAAAGGTCGTAAATTTTGAAGAGGCCTGACACTATGTTTTGTGTCTTATATGATCTTATAGATCGTGAGTGTCTTATACATGATTAGATTCTCCTCTTTTTTGTTTTCTTGAGAGTCTTATACATGATTCGATTCTCCTTTTGTTTTCTTAAGAGTCTTATACATGATTCGATTCTCCTCTTCTCTTTTTCTTAAGGTCTTATACATGATTAGATTCTCCTTTTGTTTTCTTAAGGTCTTATACGTAGTTAGATTCTCCTCTTCTATTTTTTCTTAAGGTCTTATACGTAATTAGATTCTCCTGTTTTTCTTAAGTTCTTTTATACATGATTCGATTCTCTTTTTCTTTTCCTTCAAGTCATGGGCTTCAGTCACGAAAGAAGGGCTCCTCCTACGACTACGGGCCTTAGATGAAATAGAAATAAGGAACAGATGAGGTAAATATGTAAAGAGAGAAAGAGAGAGAGAGAGAGAGAAAAAAAAAAGGCAATATGAGAGTTTGGGAGAATGTGGTAAACCCGCTTTTTTTTTAAAAAGAAAAAAAATAGGGGGGGTCAGGTGACAGGTTCTAGGAAAAACATAGAAAGGTTAAAGAGTTCTAGAGTTGAACGGCGTAAGGGAAGAAATAGATGTCACAATGTGTTACTTTATTGATTTTTTTTGAAATCTATTAAGTATTTCTTAATATTCTACCAGTCCAGGAGCTCAAGGTAATAATTTTTTTGCTCTAAGTATTTGAAATTGATTGATTGATTCATTTTTTTTAAGTTACAGTCAAGATGTTAGACACAGTTCTAGCAGACGTCTGTTGCCTATACTCTTTTGTTTGCCTACCAGTCGTCTTCTAAAACCATCCCACCCCCCACACCAGTCACCTGCTGCTGCCCCCCCTACACCAATCACCTGTTGCCCCCCCCACACCAATCACCTGTTGCCCCCCCAGTCAACTGCTCTACCCCCACCAATCGTCTCCTTTCCCCCTCGACCCACCCTCCCAACCCACCCCAGCCCATCATCACAAATAAGGCCAGGTTGTGTGTGTGTGTGTGTGTGTGTGTGTGTGTGTCTCCTCAGAGCCTCGCCCTAGGTCATCAGTCCAGTCATCTTAATTATTTTTTCTTATCTGGTGATCTCAAACAGGTTGTCGCTGCTGGTGCCCTTCGCCGTGGCCTTGCTTGCCTTGTGTGCTCGTGGAAGGCACAGGCGGATCTAAAGAGGGAGGGAAGGGAAGGGAAGGGAGGGTAGTAGTGATGGAGGGAGGGAGGGAAGGAGGAGGGGAACTTGAAGCTTAATTGGTAGTTGGTGTGTGAAATTGCGTCACGTCCATATTTTCAGGTCTCGGATTAAAAAAAAAACCCTCCTCCCTACCTCCTGACGGAGGCGCTGGAGGAGGAGGAGGTGGAGGTTAGTACGGTGGTAATGTGGGGTTTGGGTGGACGAGGTGGGGTGCCTCTGCCCCCCCCCCCCCCCCCCCGGGGGGGGGGGGGGAATGGGGAGGTGGTGTTGGTGGTTAGGATAGGTGGTGTTGGTG
Source organism: Panulirus ornatus (assembly GCF_036320965.1). Taxonomy (NCBI): domain Eukaryota; kingdom Metazoa; phylum Arthropoda; class Malacostraca; order Decapoda; family Palinuridae; genus Panulirus; species Panulirus ornatus. The sequence goes on from NC_092249.1 coordinate 5,132,970, forward strand.
GTTAGGATAGGTGGTGTTGGTGGTTAGGATAGGTGGTGTTGGTGGTTAGGATAGGTGGTGTTGGTGGTTAGGATAGGTGGTGTTGGTGGTTAGGATAGGTGGTGTTGGTGGTTAGGATAGGTGGTGTTGGTGGTTAGGATAGGTGGTGTTGGTGGTTAGGATAGGTGGTGTTGGTGGTTAGGATAGGTGGTGTTGGTGGTTAGGATAGGTGGTGTTGGTGGTTAGGATAGGTGGTGTTGGTGGTTAGGATAGGTGGTGTTGGTGGTTAGGATAGGTGGTGTTGGTGGTTAGGATAGGTGGTGTTGGTGGTTAGGATAGGTGGTGTTGGTGGTTAGGATAGGTGGTGTTGGTGGTTAGGATAGGTGGTGTTGGTGGTTAGGATAGGTGGTGTTGGTGGTTAGGATAGGTGGTGTTGGTGGTTAGGATAGGTGGTGTTGGTGGTTAGGATAGGTGGTGTTGGTGGTTAGGATAGGTGGGTGTTGGTGGTTAGGATAGGTGGTGTTGGTGGTTAGGATAGGTGGTGTTGGTGGTTAGGATAGGTGGTGTTGGTGGTTAGGATAGGTGGTGTTGGTGGTTAGGATAGGTGGTGTTGGTGGTTAGGATAGGTGGTGTTGGTGGTTAGGATAGGTGGTGTTGGTGGTTAGGATAGGTGGTGTTGGTGGTTAGGATAGGTGGTGTTGGTGGTTAGGATAGGTGGTGTTGGTGGTTAGGATAGGTGGTGTTGGTGGTTAGGATAGGTGGTGTTGGTGGTTAGGATAGGTGGTGTTGGTGGTTAGGATAGGTGGTGTTGGTGGTTAGGATAGGTGGTGTTGGTGGTTAGGATAGGTGGTGTTGGTGGTTAGGATAGGTGGTGTTGGTGGTTAGGATAGGTGGTGTTGGTGGTTAGGATAGGTGGTGTTGGTGGTTAGGATAGGTGGTGTTGGTGGTTAGGATAGGTGGTGTTGGTGGTTAGGATAGGTGGTGTTGGTGGTTAGGATAGGTGGGTGTTGGTGGTTAGGATAGGTGGTGTTGGTGGTTAGGATAGGTGGTGTTGGTGGTTAGGATAGGTGGTGTTGGTGGTTAGGATAGGTGGTGTTGGTGGTTAGGATAGGTGGTGTTGGTGGTTAGGATAGGTGGTGTTGGTGGTTAGGATAGGTGGTGTTGGTGGTTAGGATAGGTGGTGTTGGTGGTTAGGATAGGTGGTGTTGGTGGTTAGGATAGGTGGTGTTGGTGGTTAGGATAGGTGGGTGTTGGTGGTTAGGATAGGTGGGTGTTGGTGGTTAGGATAGGTGGTGTTGGTGGTTAGGATAGGTGGTGTTGGTGGTTAGGATAGGTGGTGTTGGTGGTTAGGATAGGTGGTGTTGGTGGTTAGGATAGGTGGGTGTTGGTGGTTAGGATAGGTGGTGTTGGTGGTTAGGATAGGTGGTGTTGGTGGTTAGGATAGGTGGGTGTTGGTGGTTAGGATAGGTGGGTGTTGGTGGTTAGGATAGGTGGTGTTGGTGGTTAGGATAGGTGGTGTTGGTGGTTAGGATAGGTGGTGTTGGTGGTTAGGATAGGTGGTGTTGGTGGTTAGGATAGGTGGGTGTTGGTGGTTAGGATAGGTGGTGTTGGTGGTTAGGATAGGTGGTGTTGGTGGTTAGGATAGGTGGGTGTTGGTGGTTAGGATAGGTGGTGTTGGTGGTTAGGATAGGTGGTGTTGGTGGTTAGGATAGGTGGTGTTGGTGGTTAGGATAGGTGGTGTTGGTGGTTAGGATAGGTGGTGTTGGTGGTTAGGATAGGTGGTGTTGGTGGTTAGGATAGGTGGTGTTGGTGGTTAGGATAGGTGGTGTTGGTGGTTAGGATAGGTGGTGTTGGTGGTTAGGATAGGTGGTGTTGGTGGTTAGGATAGGTGGTGTTGGTGGTTAGGATAGGTGGTGTTGGTGGTTAGGATAGGTGGTGTTGGTGGTTAGGATAGGTGGTGTTGGTGGTTAGGATAGGTGGTGTTGGTGGTTAGGATAGGTGGTGTTGGTGGTTAGGATAGGTGGTGTTGGTGGTTAGGATAGGTGGTGTTGGTGGTTAGGATAGGTGGTGTTGGTGGTTAGGATAGGTGGTGTTGGTGGTTAGGATAGGTGGTGTTGGTGGTTAGGATAGGTGGGTGTTGGTGGTTAGGATAGGTGGTGTTGGTGGTTAGGATAGGTGGTGTTGGTGGTTAGGATAGGTGGGTGTTGGTGGTTAGGATAGGTGGGTGTTGGTGGTTAGGATAGGTGGTGTTGGTGGTTAGGATAGGTGGTGTTGGTGGTTAGGATAGGTGGTGTTGGTGGTTAGGATAGGTGGTGTTGGTGGTTAGGATAGGTGGTGTTGGTGGTTAGGATAGGTGGTGTTGGTGGTTAGGATAGGTGGTGTTGGTGGTTAGGATAGGTGGTGTTGGTGGTTAGGATAGGTGGGTGTTGGTGGTTAGGATAGGTGGTGTTGGTGGTTAGGATAGGTGGTGTTGGTGGTTAGGATAGGTGGGTGTTGGTGGTTAGGATAGGTGGTGTTGGTGGTTAGGATAGGTGGTGTTGGTGGTTAGGATAGGTGGTGTTGGTGGTTAGGATAGGTGGTGTTGGTGGTTAGGATAGGTGGTGTTGGTGGTTAGGATAGGTGGTGTTGGTGGTTAGGATAGGTGGTGTTGGTGGTTAGGATAGGTGGTGTTGGTGGTTAGGATAGGTGGTGTTGGTGGTTAGGATAGGTGGTGTTGGTGGTTAGGATAGGTGGGTGTTGGTGGTTAGGATAGGTGGTGTTGGTGGTTAGGATAGGTGGTGTTGGTGGTTAGGATAGGTGGTGTTGGTGGTTAGGATAGGTGGTGTTGGTGGTTAGGATAGGTGGTGTTGGTGGTTAGGATAGGTGGTGTTGGTGGTTAGGATAGGTGGTGTTGGTGGTTAGGATAGGTGGTGTTGGTGGTTAGGATAGGTGGTGTTGGTGGTTAGGATAGGTGGTGTTGGTGGTTAGGATAGGTGGTGTTGGTGGTTAGGATAGGTGGTGTTGGTGGTTAGGATAGGTGGTGTTGGTGGTTAGGATAGGTGGTGTTGGTGGTTAGGATAGGTGGTGTTGGTGGTTAGGATAGGTGGTGTTGGTGGTTAGGATAGGTGGTGTTGGTGGTTAGGATAGGTGGTGTTGGTGGTTAGGATAGGTGGTGTTGGTGGTTAGGATAGGTGGTGTTGGTGGTTAGGATAGGTGGGTGTTGGTGGTTAGGATAGGTGGTGTTGGTGGTTAGGATAGGTGGTGTTGGTGGTTAGGATAGGTGGTGTTGGTGGTTAGGATAGGTGGTGTTGGTGGTTAGGATAGGTGGTGTTGGTGGTTAGGATAGGTGGTGTTGGTGGTTAGGATAGGTGGTGTTGGTGGTTAGGATAGGTGGTGTTGGTGGTTAGGATAGGTGGTGTTGGTGGTTAGGATAGGTGGGTGTTGGTGGTTAGGATAGGTGGTGTTGGTGGTTAGGATAGGTGGTGTTGGTGGTTAGGATAGGTGGTGTTGGTGGTTAGGATAGGTGGTGTTGGTGGTTAGGATAGGTGGTGTTGGTGGTTAGGATAGGTGGTGTTGGTGGTTAGGATAGGTGGTGTTGGTGGTTAGGATAGGTGGTGTTGGTGGTTAGGATAGGTGGTGTTGGTGGTTAGGATAGGTGGTGTTGGTGGTTAGGATAGGTGGTGTTG
>NC_092249.1:5141613-5176613 GCF_036320965.1 Panulirus ornatus
AGGAGGGTCGTGTCTGTGGTCGTCGGGAAGGGGAGGGGGGTCGTCTGTGGACGTCGGGATGGGAGAGTCGTCGTCTGTGGTCGTCGGGAGAGGGGAGGGGGGTCGTCTGTGGACGTCGGGAGGGTCGTCTGTGGTGGTCGTCGGGAGGGTCGTGGAGGGGGGTTGTCTGTGGTCGTCGTCTGTGGCCGTCGGGAGGGGAGGGGGGTTGTCTATGGTCGTCGTCGGGGGGGTCGTCTGTGGTGGTCGGGAGGGGAGGGTCGTCTGTGGTTGTCGGGAGGGTGGAGGAGGGTCGTCTGTGGTCGTTGTGGGTTGTCTGTGGCCGTCGGGGAGGGGGGGTCGTGACGCCACAGGGACGGTACCCCCCCCTCCCCCCCTGCCTGGTGACGGAGTGGGCACCCATTATCGAAGGGGTGATGGTCAGCGGCTCCCACGCCCCCGACACGTTCCTCCCATTCCAGTAACACTTAACATGACGTAGTGGGCTGTGAGGGTGAGTGATGGGGGTGAGTGATGGGTGTGAGGGTGAATGGTGAGTGATGGGTGTGAGGGTGAATGGTGAGTGATGGGGGTGAGGGTGAATGGTGAGTGATGGGGGTGAGGCTGAATGGTGAGTGATGGGGGTGAGGGTGAATGGTGAGTGATGGGGGTGAGCGATGGTGATGGGGTTGAATGGTGAGTGATGGGGGTGAGGGTGAATGGTGAGTGATGGGTGTGAGGGTGAATGGTGAGTGATGGGGGTGAGCGATGGTGATGGGGTTGAATGGTGAGTGATGGGGGTGAGGGTGAATGCTGACTGTGATGGTGAAAGATGATGATGAGGTTGAATAATGAGTGTGATGGTGAGTGGTGATGGTGAACCACAATAGTGAGTGTAGTGGTGATAGTGCGTAGGGGTTAGCTGTAGTGGTGATGGTTACGTAGTGGTTAGCTGTAGTGGTGATGGTACGTAGTGGTTAGCTGCAGTGGTGATGGTACGTAGTGGTTAGCTGCAGTGGTGATGGTACGTAGTGGTTAGCTGCAGTGGTGATGGTACGTAGTGGTTAGCTGCAGTGGTGATGGTTACGTAGTGGTTAGCTGTAGTGGTGATGGTACGTAGTGGTTAGCTGTAGTGGTGATGGTACGTAGTGGTTAGCTGCAGTGGTGATGGTACGTAGTGGTTAGCTGCAGTGGTGATGGTTACGTAGGGGTTAGCTGTAGTGGTGATGGTACGTAGTGGTTAGCTGCAGTGGTGATGGTACGTAGTGGTTAGCTGTAGTGGTGATGGTACGTAGTGGTTAGCTGTAGTGGTGATGGTACGTAGGGGTTAGCTGCAGTGGTGATGGTACGTAGGGGTTAGCTGTAGTGGTGATGGTACGTAGTGGTTAGCTGTAGTGGTGATGGTACGTAGTGGTTAGCTGTAGTGGTGATGGTACGTAGGGGTTAGCTGTAGTGGTGATGGTTACGTAGTGGTTAGCTGTAGTGGTGATGGTTACGTAGTGGTTAGCTGTAGTGGTGATGGTACGTAGCGGTTTGCTGTAGTGGTGATGGTACGTAGTGGTTAGCTGTAGTGGTGATGGTATGTAGGGGTTAGCTGTAGTGGTGATGGTACGTAGGGGTTAGCTGTAGTGGTGATGGTACGTAGGGGTTAGCTGTAGTGGTGATGGTACGTAGGGGTTAGCTGTAGTGGTGATGGTACGTAGCGGTTTGCTGTAGTGGTGATGGTACGTAGTGGTTAGCTGCAGTGGTGATGGTTACGTAGTGGTTAGCTGTAGTGGTGATGGTACGTAGCGGTTTGCTGTAGTGGTGATGGTACGTAGTGGTTAGCTGTAGTGGTGATGGTACGTAGCGGTTTGCTGTAGTGGTGATGGTACGTAGCGGTTTGCTGTAGTGGTGATGGTACGTAGCGGTTTGCTGTAGTGGTGATGGTACGTAGTGGTTAGATGTAGTGGTGATGGTACGTAGCGGTTTGCTGTAGTGGTGATGGTACGTAGCGGTTTGCTGCAGTGGTGATGGTTACGTAGTGGTTAGCTGTAGTGGTGATGGTACGTAGTGGTTAGCTGCAGTAGTGATGGTTACGTAGTGGTTAGCTGCAGTGGTGATGGTTACGTAGTGGTTAGCTGTAGTGGTGATGGTTACGTAGTGGTTAGCTGCAGTGGTGATGGTACGTAGTGGTTAGCTGCAGTGGTGATGGTACGTAGTGGTTTGCTGTAGTGGTGATGGTTACGTAGTGGTTAGCTGTAGTGGTGATGGTACGTAGCGGTTTGCTGTAGTGGTGATGGTACGTAGTGGTTAGCTGTAGTGGTGATGGTACGTAGGGGTTTGCTGTAGTGGTGATGGTACGTAGCGGTTTGCTGTAGTGGTGATGGTACGTAGTGGTTAGCTGCAGTAGTGATGGTTACGTAGTGGTTAGCTGTAGTGGTGATGGTACGTAGTGGTTAGCTGCAGTGGTGATGGTTACGTAGTGGTTAGCTGTAGTGGTGATGGTACGTAGTGGTTAGCTGCAGTGGTGATGGTTACGTAGTGGTTAGCTGTAGTGGTGATGGTACGTAGTGGTTAGCTGTAGTGGTGATGGTACGTAGGGTTAGCTGTAGTGGTGATGGTACGTAGTGGTTAGCTGTAGTGGTGATGGTACGTAGTGGTTAGCTGTAGTGGTGATGGTTACGTAGTGGTTAGCTGTAGTGGTGATGGTACGTAGGGGTTAGCTGCAGTGGTAAGCTCAAGTGGGTCTCTGATCGGAGGGGTTAAGGGTGGTCTGTTCCTCACGTATAAGACCACGTCCGTGGACCTTGTTTAAGGTCGGCTGTTGGAAGACCCTAAACCATCCATATCAGAAGACCACACCGTCTCATTCAGAAGACCATATACTGTATCAGCGTTACCAAGAGCAGCAGCTGTATCAGTGTTACCAAGAGCAGCAGCAGCTGTATCAGTGTTACAAAGAGTAGCAGCTGTATCAGTGTTACCAAGAGCAGCAGCAGCTGTATCAGCGTTACCAAGAGCAGCAGCAGCTGTATCAGTGTTACCAAGAGCAGCAGCAGCTGTATCAGTGTTACCAAGAGCAGCAGCAGCTGTATCAGTGTTACAAAGAGTAGCAGCTGTATCAGTGTTACCAAGAGCAGCAGCAGCTGTATCAGCGTTACCAAGAGCAGCAGCAGCTGTATCAGTGTTACCAAGAGCAGCAGCAGCTGTATCAGTGTTACCAAGAGCAGCAGCAGCTGTATCAGTGTTACCAAGAGCAGCAGCTGTATCAGCGTTACCAAGAGCAACAGCTGTATCAGCGTTACCAAGAGCAGCAGCTGTATCAGTGTTACCAAGAGCAGCAACAGCTGTATCAGCGTTACCAAGAGCAGCAGCTGTATCAGTGTTACCAAGAGCAGCAGCTGTATCAGCGTTACCAAGAGCAGCAACAGCTGTATCAGTGTTACCAAGAGCAGCAGCTGTATCAGCGTTACCAAGAGCAGCAGCTGTATCAGTGTTACCAAGAGCAGCAGCAGCTGTATCAGCGTTACCAAGAGCAGCAACAGCTGTATCAGTGTTACCAAGAGCAGCAGCTGTATCAGCGTTACCAAGAGCAGCAGCTGTATCAGTGTTACCAAGAGCAGCAGCAGCTGTATCAGCGTTACCAAGAGCAGCAGCTGTATCAGTGTTACCAAGAGCAGCAGCTGTATCAGCGTTACCAAGAGCAGCAGCTGTATCAGCGTTACCAAGAGCAGCAGCTGTATCAGCGTTACCAAGAGCAGCAACAGCTGTATCAGTGTTACCAAGAGCAGCAACAGCTGTATCAGCGTTACCAAGAGCAGCAGCTGTATCAGTGTTACCAAGAGCAGCAACAGCTGTATCAGTGTTACCAAGAGCAGCAGCTGTATCAGTGTTACCAAGAGCAGCAGCTGTATCAGCGTTACCAAGAGCAGCAGCAGCTGTATCAGTGTTACCAAGAGCAGCAACAGCTGTATCAGCGTTACCAAGAGCAGCAGCTGTATCAGCGTTACCAAGAGCAGCAGCTGTATCAGCGTTACCAAGAGCAGCAGCTGTATCAGCGTTACCAAGAGCAGCAACAGCTGTATCAGTGTTACCAAGAGCAGCAACAGCTGTATCAGCGTTACCAAGAGCAGCAGCTGTATCAGTGTTACCAAGAGCAGCAGCAGCTGTATCAGTGTTACCAAGAGCAGCAGCTGTATCAGTGTTACCAAGAGCAGCAGCTGTATCAGCGTTACCAAGAGCAGCAGCAGCTGTATCAGTGTTACCAAGAGCAGCAACAGCTGTATCAGCGTTACCAAGAGCAGCAACAGCTGTATCAGTGTTACCAAGAGCAGCAACAGCTGTATCAGCGTTACCAAGAGCAGCAGCAGCTGTATCAGTGTTACCAAGAGCAGCAGCAGCAGCTGAGTGGTGTAATGTTCCATGACGTCAGCTCCCCCACCTGTTGGGTTGGTCACATCCGCTCGAGAGGCGTGCAGCAGTTTACCCTTGTCCCAAGGCAGTTTACCCTTGTCCCAAGGCAGTTTACCCTCACCTCTGCAGTTTACCCTCGCCCTCAGGCAGTTTACCCTTCCCTCAGGCAGTTTACCCTCGCCTCTGCAGTTTATTCTCGCCTCTGCAGTTTACCCTCGCCCCCAGGCGGTTTACCCTCGCCTCTGCAGTTTACCCTTGCCCCCAGGCAGTTTACCCTTCCCTCAGGCAGTTTACCCTCACCTCTGCAGTTTACCCTCGCCCCCAGGCAGTTTACCCTCGCCTCTGCAGTTTACCCTCCCCCAGGCAGTTTACCCTCGGCTCTGCAGTTTACCCTCGCCTCTGCAGTTTACCCTTGTCCCAAGGCAGTTTACCCTCACCTCTGCAGTTTACCCTTGTCCCAAGGCAGTTTACCCTCACCTCTGCAGTTTACCCTCGCCCCCGGGAAGTTTACCCTCACCTCTGCAGTTTACCCTCGCCCCCGGGCAGTTTACCTTCGCCTCCTTGGGTTTACCTCGTCTCATTTGGGTATACCTTCTAAGATCACCTTTACCCCTACTGGAGTTTACCTTCGGCTCCAGTAGGGTTTACCTACGCCTCTTTGAGTTTACCTTACCCCATTTGGGTTTACCTTCTCCTTTACTGGAGTTTACCTCCGGCCTTTTAAAGAGTTTACCCCCTGCCATCTCATGATAGAGGCTGGGGAGTAGTGAAGAACCAGTCTTCGTTTTCTTCGAGTAGTGAAGAACCAATCTTCGTTTTCTTCGAGTAGTGAAGAACCACTCTTCGTTTTCTTCGAGTAGTGAAGAACCAGTCTTCGTTTTCTTCGAGTAGTGAAGAACCAGTCTTCGTTTTCTTCGAGTAGTGAAGAACCAGTCTTCGTTTTCTTCGAGTAGTGAAGAACCAGTCTTCGTTTTCTTCGAGTAGTGAAGAACCACTCTTCGTTTTCTTCGAGTAAGGAAGACCCAGTCTTCGTTTTCTTCGAGTAGTGAAGAACCAGTCTTCATTTTCTTTGAGTAGTGAAGACCCAGTCTTCGTTTTCTTCGAGTAGTGAAGAACCAGTCTTCGTTTTCTTCGAGTAGTGAAGAACCAGTCTTCGTTTTCTTCGAGTAGTGAAGAACCACTCTTCGTTTTCTTCGAGTAGTGAAGAACCAATCTTCGTTTTCTTCGAGTAGTGAAGAACCAGTCTTCGTTTTCTTCGAGTAGTGAAGAACCAGTCTTCGTTTTCTTTCAGTAGTGAAGACCCAGTCTTCGTTTTCTTCGAGTTGTGAAGAACCAATCTTCGTTTTCTTCGAGTAGAGAAGAACCACTCTTCGTTTTCTTCGAGTAGTGAAGAACCACTCTTCGTTTTCTTCGAGTAGTGAAGAACCAGTCTTCGTTTTCTTCGAGTAGTGAAGAACCAATCTTCGTTTTCTTCGAGTAGTGAAGAACCACTCTTCGTTTTCTTCGAGTAGTGAAGAACCAATCTTCGTTGTCTTCGAGTAGTGAAGAACCAGTCTTCGTTTTCTTCGAGTAGTGAAGAACCACTCTTCGTTTTCTTCGAGTAGTGAAGAACCAGCCTTCGTTTTCTTCGAGTAGTGAAGAACCAGTCTTCGTTTTCTTCGAGTAGTGAAGAACCACTCTTCGTTTTCTTCGAGTAGTGAAGAACCAGTTTTCGTTTTCTTCGAGTAGTGAAGAACCAGTCTTCGTTTTCTTCGAGTAGTGAAGAACCAGTCCTCATTTTCTTTCAGTAGTGAAGACCCAGTCTTCGTTTTCTTCCAGTAGTGAAGAACCAGTCTTCGTTTTCTTCGAGTAGTGAAGAACCAGTCTTCGTTTTCTTCGAGTAGTGAAGAACCAGTCTTCGTTTTCTTCGAGTAAGGAAAACCCAGCCTTCGTTTTCTTCGAGTAGTGAAGAACCAGTCTTCATTTTCTTTGAGTAGTGAAGACCCAGTCTTCGTTTTCTTCGAGTAGTGAAGAACCACTCTTCGTTTTCTTCGAGTAAGGAAGACCCAGTCTTCGTTTTCTTCAAGTAGTGAAGAACCAGTTTTCGTTTTCTTCGAGTAGTGAAGAACCAGTTTTCGTTTTCTTCCAGTAGTGAAGAACCAGTCTTCGTTTTCTTCGTGTAGTGAAGAACCAGTCTTCGTTTTCTTCGTGTAGTGAAGAACCAGTCTTTATTTTCTTCGTGTAGTGAAGAACTAATCTTCGTTTTCTTCGAGTAGTGAAGAACCAGTCTTCGTTTTCTTCGTGTACGTTTTCTTTGAGGTATTTCTGAGGTTGAGAGGTAAGTTGGAGGTCGTACTTGAAGCTTCGTGTACTCGAGGAGAAGGAAGGGGAGGGGATGTCAAGTTGCAACTCGAGTCACCCACATTATCCTCCCCACTCACCTCCCCACCACCTCATCTCCCCAGCTCTCTACACCCCCTACCCTCTCTACTGACCTCCCCACCACCTCATCTCCCCAGCTGTCTAGCTCTCCCCACTCTCTCTACACCCCTCTCTCTCCTCCCCACCCTCTCTTCTGACCTCCCCACTCTCCCTACCCTCTCTACTGACCTCCCCACCACCTCATCTCCCCAGCTCTTTAGCTCCCCACCCTCTCTACACCCCTCTCTCTCCTCCCCACCCTCTCTACTGACCTCCCCACCCTCCCCACTCTCTCTTCTGACCTCCCCACTCTCCCTACCCTCTCTACTGACCTCCCCACCACCTCATCTCCCCAGCTATCTAGCTCCCCACCCTCTCTACACCCCTCTCTCTCCTCCCCACCCTCTCTACTGACCTCCCCACCCTCCCCACTCTCTCTTCTGACCTCCCCACTCTCCCTACCCTCTCTACTGACCTCCCCACCACCTCATCTCCCCAGCTATCTAGCTCCCCACCCTCTCTACACCCCTCTCTCTCCTCCCCACCCTCTCTACTGACCTCCCCACCCTCTCTACACCCCTCTCTCTCCTCCCCACTCTCTCTTCTGACCTCCCCACTCTCCCTACCCTCTCTACTGACCTCCCCACCACCTCATCTCCCCAGCTATCTAGCTCCCCACCCTCTCTACACCCCTCTCTCTCCTCCCCACCCTCTCTACTGACCTCCCCACCCTCTCTACACCCCTCTCTCTCCTCCCCACCCTCTCTACTGACCTCCCAACCCTCCCCACCCTCTCTACTGACCTCCCCACCACCTCACCTCCCCAGCTATCTAGCTCCCCACCCTCTCTACACCCCTCTCTCTCCTCCCCACCCTCTCTACTGACCTCCCCACCCTCTCTACACCCCTCTCTCTCCTCCCCACCCTCTCTACTGACCTCCCCATCCTCCCCACCCTCTCTACTGACCTCCCCACCACCTCATCTCCCCAGCTCTCTAGCTCCCCACCCTCTCTACACCCCTCTCTCTCCTCCCCACCCTCTCTACTGACCTCCCCACCCTCTCTACTGGCCTCCCTACCCTCCCTACTGACCTCCCCACCGTCTCATCTCCCCAGCTAATTAGCTCCCCACCCACACTCTCCCCGCTAGCTGCTACAATAGAGCATGTAGCGCCCCAGTCATTACCCTCCGCTAACCGCTAGCCTTTCTCACACCCCCCCCCCCACTTCCCCTCTAAACCCCCCCCCCCACCCCCCCCGCCATGATTTGGGGAGGGGGGAAGGGAGGGGGGGGAAGACCTAACCAAGCACACCAGTTAGGCTAATTACACGCCTAATGAGCGATAATTACCAATAACAAGGGGAGAGAGGGGTGGGGGAAGGGGGAGGGGTCGTCGTGTCGTAAGGGGAGAGGAGGGGGTAAAGGGAGGGGAAGTGGGGGAAGGGTCGTTATGAGGGCGACCTCACGGGGGGGCTTTTTTTTTTTTGCCCCAGCGAAGGTCGAGGATTCCGGGGCGCCCCCTGCCCCGCCCCCGCCCCGCCCCGCCCCGCCCCTATATTGAATTAAGGTGGAAAGCCATCAAGCGTGCGCTCCATGACGCCTCTGGGGAAGGGGGGCTGCCTGCCACCTTCCCTCCCCCCCTCGCCTTGTTAATGGACCCTCCCTCCCCTTCTCTCTCTCTCTCTCTCTCTCTCTCTCTCTCTCTCTCTCTCTCTCTCTCTCAAATCGAATGTAAGATAAATGTATCATTTGCATTATTCCTTGTGAATTAAAAAACACTTGACATTATATATATATATATATATATATATATATATATATATATATATATATATATATATATATATATATATATATGTATATATATATATATATATATATATATATATATATATAATATATATATATATATATATATATATATATATATATATATATATTCCTATGAGTCCACGAGGAAGATGAAACACGAAAAGTTCCCAAGTGCACTTTCGTGTAATAATCACATCATCAGGGGAGACACAAGAGTGGAATATAACAGTCAGTTGATATACATCGAAGAGACGAAGCTGACTGTTATATTTCTCTCTTGTGTCTCCCCTGATGATGTGATTATTACACGAAAGTGCACTTGGGAACTTATCGTGTTTCATTTTCCCCGTGGACTCATAGGAATATCTTGATCACGCGAAAAATTGTGATCCTTTCCCCTATATATATATATATATATATATATATATATATATATATATATATATATATATATATATATATTAATAGAAATTACCTCTTGCCTTACGTCCAAAGCAGACATGATCATATACATTACACTTACCATGGTATAAGGGAGGAGATGAACTAAACTCTATTTAGGAGTTATCTAAATCAGTTTGATTCTCTCTCTCTCTCTCTCTCTCTCTCTCTCTCTCTCTCTCTCTCTCTCTCTCTCTCTCTCTCTCTCTCTCTCTCTCTCTCTCTCTCTCTCTCTCTCTCTCTCTCTCTCTCTCTCTCTCTCTCTCGTTTTTTTTTCCCTTGAGGTTTGGTGAGGAAGACCCGTAGCCATATATTATACATCATTATAAAAGGTTCCCTCACCATTTTGCTGTCAACTTCACCACACGAGCTGGCGAAGCGACTCACCAAGACACAAGAGTCGTCGAGGCTCACTTAAGATATTAACTTAAGTCGAGGGTCACTTAAGATATTAACTTAAGTCGAGGGTCACTTAAGACTTGGGTCGAGGGTCACCAAGATATTAACTTGGGTCAAGGGTCACCAAGATATTAACTTGGGTCAAGGGTCACCAAGGTTTAACTTGGGTCAAGGGTCACCAAGATATTAACTTGGGTCAAGGGTCACCAAGATATTAACTTGGGTCAAGGGTCACCAAGATATTAACTTGGGTCAAGGGTCACCAAGGTTTAACTTGGGTCGAGGGTCACCAAGATATTAACTTGGGTCAAGGGTCACCAAGATATTAACTTGGGTCAAGGGTCACCAAGATATTAACTTGAGTCAAGGGTCACCAAGGTTTAACTTGGGTCGAGGGTCACCAAGATATTAACTTGGGTCAAGGGTCACCAAGATATTAACTTGGGTCAAGGGTCACCAAGATATTAACTTGGGTCGAGGGTCACTTAAGACTTGGGTCGAGGGTCACCTAGATATTAACTTGGGTCAAGGGTCACCAAGACGTCTTAGCTGTGGGTCAGGGTCATTAGGACACAATAATCATTACGTTGCTGCCCATCGCAACAGTAATTAAGCTGTTCCTTACAGCAGCTGCTCATTTGGCTGTTACCTTCCCCTGTGCTGTCATGAGCAGTTAGTAGAGATAATGACCCTAACCACCGTTACAATTCTTGACGAGCCACTTCCTCGCAGTGATGAAGCGTCCCTAACTACCCGACCATCCATCATGCCTCGTTTCTCTCAGGTTGTACCATCCCCCCGGGGGCAGTCTGCAGCGTCGTACACACACACACACACACACACACACACACACACACACACACACACACACACACACACACACACACACACACACGCGAACAGTTTAATTGCTCATTGAGGGTAGACAGGGATGTGTGGTTCGGGTACTTGGTCATGATGGAGGGGTTTAGCTTCAGCATTTAACTCTTTAAGACTGTGAGATCATATCACTGGCGATGGTCTACCCTTTGACCTGACCTGACCCTGACCCTGACCCCTATCCATGCCTTTAAGGGTCGTAACGTCCTTGCTTCAAGGGTCGTCCCGTCGTACTCCAAGGTCGTCCCGTTGTATTCAAAGGGTCGTCAAGTCGTATTCAAGGGTCGTCCCGTCGAACTCAAGGGTCGTCCCGTCCTACTCAAGGGTCGTTCCCGTCGCACTCGAGGGTCGTAAGGTAGACAGGTAGAAATGACGTGGTTTGGTCCAGCTGTAGACAGGTAGAAATGACGTGGTTTGGTCCAGCTGTAGACAGGTAGAAATGACGTGGTTTGGTCCAGCTGTAGACAGGTAGAGATGACGTGGTTTGGTCCAGCTGTAGACAGGTAGTGTTGACATGGTTTGGTCCAGCTGTAGACAGGTAGTGTTGACATGCAGCTGTAGACAAGTAGAAATGACGTGGTTTGGTCCAGCTGTAGACAGGTAGAGGTGACGTGGTTTGGTCCAGCTGTAGACAGGTAGAAATGGTATGATTATGGTCCAAAGTTGACAGAATGTTCTCAGCACTTGGAACATATCTTTGCCTTGGTTGTAATCCCCCCCTCCCCCCCCAGCCACTGATAATTGTCCAACCCAATTCGTGGTTCATGTGTAGTTAAATATGGTTCATCTTTGCTCCTTATCTTTGGTTTAATCACTAGCGATGCCTGACTTGCTAAGGGCAAGAGTATGTTCCAATCAGGGCCTTCTCAGATGAGAGATATGAGAAGAAGGGTTAATATGAGCCCTCCATGTGTTTGTAGACTCAACTCACAAAGGTGGAAAGGTTATGGGAAAGACAAACAAAAGTTATGGGAAAGACAGACGACAGAAGGGCATTCTTCAGCTTTCCTGTACGAGGGAAGACGCCATAACGATCAATCCTCGTGTGGCTGGTCTCCATATAGAAGCTAAAGGAAGCAGCATGCTAGAGGCTAGGACGCTTGCAGCCAGCGAGAGAGAGAAGTGGTCTTATACCAGCAAAACAGTGAAAAGGGAACCAGTATCTTCTCAGACGGTGGGAGATAGATGGAGAGTCGACATGGCAGGAGAAATGATGCAGCGGAAGGGCTTCGATTGGAGAGAAGGAGGAAAGACAAACTAACTTAGGTATGCAAGGTTGGGTCGAGTAAGACCTCTGTATCCATGGAGAAGTTGCTCGCAAGGAAAATACCAGCAGTAAGGTTTGCAAGGTTGGGTCGAGTAAGACCTCTGTATCCATGGAGTAGTTGCTCACAAGGAGAATACCAGCAGTACCTATTATATACCTCGTCCCTGGCTTCTGGAAAATCAGATTTTGCAATGCTCATTATGCGAGGCTAGTTCAAGCAAGAGTGTAGGATCTATTTATGCCCAACATGAATTGAAGTCAGATGTTTTGAAACTGGATATCAGGAAACGAGTGAGATTTATAAAGAGATGTATGGATGAAAAATGTCTTTGAAATTGTTAAATTTAAGCAGTGTGCTAGTCCCCATTCCTACGATGTTGCGGAGGTCTGAAATGAAAGAAATATTTATATGTTCGGTACGAGAAGAACAGATGTCGGAGTGAGGAAGAGAGAGTGAGTGAGTTCGAAGCGTGGAGATTGGACCCGTCGGCGCAGGAGTGACTAAGGCTGGAGGTGAAGTGGTTATTTATGGTTAGAAGATAGAGAAAGGCTAGGTAATGGGATAGAAGCCCTCAGGGAACGCCTTTGGGAGGCTAGGGGGTGGATGCTGTACAAGGCGTCATCTCAATACGCATTCTTCGTCTCATTCCTTAGCGAGTGTCAGCTGCCTCCCCTCACATCATTGATGGTCTGTCACCTCGCCATCATTCGGATCGTTTAGCCATATAACTAGTGGAGGGGGAGGTGGGGTTGGGAGGTGGTGATGACGACGGAGAGGGGGGTCGCGTGATCCACAGCCGGGCCAAAGCTGTTAGGGCGGGTAAACACGTCGGGCCTCACAATTACGCCATAAATTAGCGGCGGACGAGATGGATTGCACACGATGAACGGCTGCAGCTTCATGGTAATCTTAATGTAATGGACGCCATTCGTCAATGATCATGGTGGTAACAGAGCCCAAAGTTGATCCCTCCCTCGTTCGCCACTCCTCCTCCTCCAGTGTTCTCCTTAGGGGAGGAGGGTGTTCCAAATCTCCCTCCCGCTTGTCCAGCACCTGCTGGTGTTGTGGTTTCGAAGCCACTGCTTCTCCACTTGGCGTCTGGTGACTTCGAAGCGATGGAAGAGGACTTGTGTCTCTACTGCGGTGTTGAACCCACTGCTTCTCCACTTGGCGTCTGGTGACTTCGAAGCGATGGAAGAGGACTTGTGTCTCTACTGCGTGGGAAGGGAAGAGATTTAGCTGGGGTCGTGGATGCATGAGAGTTCGGTTTTGTGAGCAGTGTGTGGTGTACAGCCTTTGAGCACGACGGTACGACACTTGAGCACGACGGTATGGCCCTTTGAACACGACGGTACGACCCTTTGAGCACGACGGTACGACACTTGAGCACGACGGTATGGCCCTTTGAACACGACGGTACGACCCTTTGAGCACGACGGTACGACCCCTACGAGAATCCAACCTTTCATACGACTGTGTTAAGTCAGAGGCCAGTCTATCATTCCCAGGGGGTCGTGCCGTCGTGCTCAAGTATCGTACCGTCGTGTTCAATGGTCGCACCGTCCTGCTCAAAAAGATCGCACCGTCGTGCTCAAAGATCGTATCGTCGTGCTCAAGGATCAAACCATCGTAATCAAGATATCGTCCCGTCGTGCTCAAGGGCCGTACCATGGCGCTCAAGGGTCGTACCGTCGTGCCCAGGGTCCACTCGCTCAGGGGAGGAAACAGGCAAGCCACAAGCACCAAGGATCACCTTGACTAAAACGTAATTTTAAAAGTTGATCCAGTGTTTGCGTTGCAAACATTTACCCCGGGCGGGCTGTAGCCGTGAATGTAACAGCCCAGGAAGCAAGAAAAAGCATTTGTTTAAAACGTAGATGGATGCCGACATTAAAAAGCGGGTGATTGAGTTGACAAGAATTGGGTGGTAGAGTGTGGGAAACACCTCATGAGTGTTGGGAAAGGTGTCGAAGAAGCGGTCAGGGGAATATAATGAGGCGGTGGACCATGCATGAGTCCGAAGGGAAGGATGGGAGTCGGTTTGGAATGTGATACGGGATGTGTTGATGTGTGCGGATTCCCTAGTTGTAGTTATAGGTTTGGGAGATGGGAGTTATTAGGAAGGCAATGGTAGGCATATACGATTGAGAAAGTGGATTGAATGGAGTGGAAAAAATAGTGATTATTATATGTTTTAACGTGAACCCTAACAAGGGTTATTTGTGAGCTTGTAAGAGAAAATTGGATGAGTGTGTGAACTTCCGTGATAGAGTGGTGAGCGTCGTAGCGCTGCCGGGGTTCGAATCCTGGATGGGTTAAACGGCTCACAGTCAACTCAGCTGTTCATCCTCCTATCTGGGATGGTCGACAAATGGGTACCTGGAGTAAGCTGATATATATATATATATATATATATATATATATATATATATATATATATATATATATATATATATATATATATATATATGAACCCTTGATGTGCTCCCGTTATCTGATGATCCTCTGAGCCATTGTGTTGATATAGACCATTGGAATAGGCTACAGTAGTCTACTCTGTTGATGTAAACCACTAGAACACTCTCCCCTGTTTATGTAAACCACTACAGTAGTCTCTTCTGTTGATGTAAACCATTAGGACACTCTTCCCTCTTTCTCTCATATGTGCTGCAAAACACACATGACTGTGTACCGTTGAATACTACAGCAAGATTACATTCTCTCTCTCTCTCTCTCTCTCTCTCTCTCTCTCTCTCTCTCTCTCTCTCTCTCTCTCTCTCTCTCTCTCTCATATTTGATAGCTGTTTACCCCCGCCTCCCTCCAAGGCCACGTCTCTCTCTCTCTCTCTCTCTCTCTCTCTCTCTCTCTCTCTGGGGAGGAGGAGACGGTTGAGACACCGCCCCCCGGGGGGATGGAGATGTGCCTCTGTGTGCGTGCGTGCGTGCGTGCGTGCGTGTGTGTGTGTGTGTGTGTGTGTGTGTGTGTGTGTGTGTGTGTGTGTGTGGAGGGGATTCATGAGCTTGCATTATCGACACTCCAACACCCCTCCTCCCCAACACCCCTCCTCCCCTCCTCCCCAACACCCCTCCCCCTCTCTCCCCTCTCTCCCCGCGGGGGGGGGGGGGATGTCGGCCAGGGGGGGCCTGGGATTGGC
The DNA here is from genome assembly GCF_036320965.1 of Panulirus ornatus. Taxonomy (NCBI): domain Eukaryota; kingdom Metazoa; phylum Arthropoda; class Malacostraca; order Decapoda; family Palinuridae; genus Panulirus; species Panulirus ornatus. The sequence continues at coordinate 5,156,340 of NC_092249.1, forward strand.
TCTGAATGCATTTCCAGCGTCACCCGTCAGCAGTACAGCGCGCGCTGAGAGAGAGAGAGAGAGAGAGAGAGAGAGAGAGAGAGAGAGAGAGAGAGGGAGGGAGAGAGAGTGTGCTGGCATGGCCTGCGCGGTGGCGGTGTCCCCTCCTTCCCTCCTCTTCCTTCCCTCCTCCATCCTCTTCCTTCCCTCCTCCCTCCTCTTCCTTCCCTCCTCCTCCTTCTTCCTTCCCTCCTCCTTCCTCCTCCCCTCTTCCCCTCCTTCCTTCCCTCCTCCTCCCTCCTCCTTCCTCCCTCCTCCTCCACGCTATTCCCTTCTTAATAAATAGAATTAGACCTTTCAGGCTCTATTATCAAGAGGTATAAATTGGCTGATTGAAATAGGGATGAATTGGCTAAATGAATTAGATATAAATTGGCTGAATGAAATAATGAATTGCCTAAATAAAATAGGTATAAATTGGCTGAATGATATAGGTATAATTTGGCTCAATGAAATGATAAATTGGCTGAATGAAATGATAAATTGGTTGAATGAAATAGATATAAATTGGCTAAATGAAATAGATATAAATTGGCTGAATGAAATAATGAATTGCCTAAATGAAATAGGTATGAATTGGCTGAACGAAATAGGCGATGCGGTAAAAGGTCTTACAAAACATATTACCAGCTTAATGGAATAGGAGATGCGACTTAAAAGGTCATGCGGAAATAGGCCATTGAAATAGGAAACAAGAAAAACAGACAGATCTGGGTTAGTAAAACAGAGACAGAATAACAGACAGAGATTTGGACGAGCAAACAGAAGAGAAATAGACAGATCTGGATACGAAGACAGAGACAGACGCCTCAGAAATCAGAGACAGATGACCCACCTAGACTTGCTAACAGCCTCTGTCAACAGACTTTCCACCAAATGACAACCCAATTCAAAGAAATAACTTCCGTTGTGAGGCAATGGCCATGTTTGTTTTGGATGTCCGCCGTGCGCTGGCGGAGGTGGTCGCTGGGGGAGCGGTGCGACAGCGTCTGGTGACCACCGTAGCAGGAGGAGCGACTCAGCTATGGAATATCATTACCCAGGCGATGGCCAGATGGCCAGCGAACGCAAGGAGATCAAGGAAAGGGTTATTATATTCCTCCCTTTTTTTTTTCCTTTTGAGTCCATCTGGTGTTCTGTACGCTACCTGAGACGAACCCCAGGTAACCCCTGGGTGACATCATTGACCTTTGACCCTCCCTAACCCCTCTAAGGTCATCACACTGTCGTATTGTAGTTAAGGGACGAAGTGGCCTATTTGTGGGTAAAGTGTTTTATGGACGTGGAGTAAAGTCGCCATTGACTGACGGGGTAAAAACACATTTTGGGTGAAAATGGAGAAGGGACGATTGGTTTTTCTTGGAGGTCTCTTCATAAAAGCTGCGCTTGTGCTGTTCATCGGTTCAGCCACAGACCTGAGTGGGTGGTTATCGGGGGGGTCTTCTTCGGAACGATGGTCCTTATTGGCTGTAGTTACGATGGAGGTGCAGGCCCTCAGTGTGTCATCTTTTCAGACCACAAGATGATGATGGTTCCTGGGCCCTTCAGAAAGTTAGCCTGCGAACCCTTCTCTTTTGACAGGGTGGTCCGTGGGCCTTCAGTTGAGCAGGTCGAGGTCCCAGAAGACTATGTGGTTTTCGAAGGCAGTTGAAGAGCAGGCCCTCCTTTCTGTGGTCTATGGTTCCCCGGGTCAACATGGGATGTGACCCATATTAGGCTGGAAAGAGACCCGGGCCACGAGGACGGTGGTCTTTGGGAAAAGAGAAAGGTGGTCCCTGGGCCAATAGGACGGTGGTCTTTGGGCCAAGAGGACGGTGGTCCCTGGGCCAAGAGGACAGTGGCCTCTGGGCCAAGAAGACGGTGGTCCCTGGGCCAAGAGGACGGTGGTCTCTGGGCCAAGAAGACTGTCGACGGTTCGTTCCATCTTCGTCTGGATAATGGTTTCCAGACACCACCTTTCAGGTCTCAAACGAGGATGGTCCGTTGTGGACCCTTGAAGACAGAGGTGTGGCCCGGGCCACCAGGGCGATGGCAATCACGCCGGGGGGGATTGTGGTCCTCGGGGCCAGATGATGGCCAGGTGGTGGTCCGCGGGGGCCATCAGGGCAAGAAGAGCTTGAGGGGGAGGTGTTTGAGAAGGTCTACCCTCGGGGCAAAGACCACAGAGGAGGAGGAGGAGGTGAAGGTGGGTGCTGGAGGCGTCGTCTTCGCCATCAAACTTCGTCTTGCGTTTCGTTCCAGACCCGTTCCATCGGCCGATGGCGCGCCATGGACCGATACAGTCCATGAAATTCTCTTCCCACTATTTTTGGCTTTGAGTTAGTTCGTCCCCCCTCCCGGTTTTGTTCTATGGAGGGGAAGTAACTGTTACCAAACTTATTTGTGGGTTTCTTGTGGTGGGGAGCGGTCCTTCTACCTTCTCCTCCTCCTCCTCCTGCGCCATCGGCAGGTTAAATGCGGCAAAACAAACGCGGGAGAAGCAAGCCCCGCTATCGATACGTATCGGCGACCACGAAATTTGGGGTGTGGTGGGGGGGCCCGCGCTCCACAAAGGTGTAATCACAGACGTATGCAAATTCTCCCACGTCTCAGGGGTTATCCAAACAGACATGCCCTCATGCATACGCTAATGGCAGCCTTCGCCTAGATGGATGTCGTCGCAATGGTATGATTTCCTCACGCAGATGTCTGCTCTTAGGCTCTTGGGGTCATTTCCGACTTGGGGGAGGAACGTGCCCTCCCACCGACGCGCGGACGGAGGACATCCCCGTGTTCCCCGAGTGCGCGATGAGCCTTGGAGACTCCTAGGGCCTTTAGGCCCCCTCTGTGTATCAAAAGGGGGACGTCTGATGGTGGGGGTGGGTTGGCCATGGTCGGGTTTGAGGAGGATCTGTGATTCTACACACCAAGGGAGACGACCCACGCACCTCGGTAGCACCGCCATCATGTCATTACGGCGCGCCGGCTGGGTGCTGACGACGCCAGGTGTGGGTTGTCATTCCCTTGCCCCCGCGCGCTGTCTCTCCCTCTTCCCCTCCCGCGATCAACGAGTTAATTAACCCAAGGCCGTGTGTGTGTGTGTGTGTTATTACCCTCTTGTTCGTGATGAATCTACTGATGGCATGTTGGAGGAGGGCCAGGGCCAGGGCCGGGGCGCCCCGGCCCTGGAGACTGGGGCATAGGGCGCCCCGGCCCTGGAGACTCGAGCTAGTGGGACAGGACTGACGTCTTGAGGGAGGAAAAGAGGTGGGGAGGGTGGCTGACTGTGTGGAAGGGGCGATGGCTGACGCTGGTCGTCATTGAGAGGGATGATGATACAATCCTTCTGCACGACTGCACGACCCTTGAGCACGACGGTACGACCCTTGAGCACGACGGTGCGACCCTTGAGCACGACGCTACGATCCCTTGAGCACGACGCTGCGACCCTTGAGCACGACGCTACGACCCTTGACCACGACGCTACGACCCTTGAGCACGACGGTACGATCCTTGAGGACGACGGTACGACCCTTGACCACGACGGTACGACCCTTGAGGACGACGGTACGATCCTTGAGCACGACGGTACGACCCTTGAGCACGACGGTGCGATCCCTTGAACACGACGGTACGACCCTTGAGCACGACGGTACGATCCTTGAGCACGACGGTGCGACCCTTGAGCACGACGCTACGACCCTTGAGCACGACGGTACGATCCCTTGAGCACGACGGTGCGACCCTTGAGCACGACGGGACGATCCTTGAGCACGACGGTACGACCCTTGACCACGACGGTACGACCCTTGACCACGACGGTACGACCCTTGACCACAACGGTACAATTGACCATAATGACCTGACTCCTTGACCAGACCTGTGCGAGGTCAGGTCAACGGGGCAAGGTCCTTTTTGCCTACGAACCACACGTTCGTGCTCCCTGTGCGTCCGTCGGAATCCACTCCTGGCGAACCAAACCACCAGCGATCCATTTCCCGAACGCACAACCTCCCTAGATAACATCCCCCCCCCCCCCTCCACACACACACACACACACACACACACACACACACACACACACACACACACACACACACAACCGTCAGCAGCACAACCCCCCCAATCACGTAATCGAACGCGGGACACAACCCCTGGCCATTTCCCCATCCCACTACTTATCACGTCTCCCCCATCACATTAGAATCACTGATCACCATCACCTACACGCTGCCCAGGACTCAAACTCGTACCCATTACCCACCTACAACTCTCGCTCCCCATCACAGTAGAAACACCCACAACCCATCACTTCACACAACCACTGCGTTGCTGAAACCCAACCTGACCCCATGACAATCACAAGTCCCTCTGGCCACCGCCTATCTCGATGGCCTATCGCCTAAAACCCACAACCCTTCCTTAGTAAAACACACAATCATGCTGGAGTTAAAATATACCTTTCAAGTCAGAAATTTGAATATCGTGGTCGTAGGTATGTGGGATGGGGCAAGACAGCTGCCTTGGAACTGGTGTAGGATGGGGCAAGACAGCTGCCATGGAACTGGTGTTGGATGGGGCAAGACAGCTGCCTTGGAACTGGTGTAGGATGGGGCAGAACACCTGTTTGGAACTGGTGTAGGATGAGTAGGACACCTGTTTGGAACTGATTTAGGATAAACAGGACATCTGTTTGGGAACTGGTGTAGGATGGGGTAGGACACCTGTTGGGCACTGGTGTAGGATGAGTAGAACACCTGTTTGGGCACTGGTGTAGGATGGGGCAAGACAGCTGCCTTGGAACTGGTGTAGGATAGGCTGGACATCTGTTTGTAACTGGTGTAGGATGGGGTAGAGAACACCTGTTAGGGCACTGGTGTAGGACAGGTGTGTGTGTGTGTGTGTGTGTGTGTGTGTGTGAAGACACAGTCTCCTCCGTGACTCGAACCGCTGCCTGTGATGATATCAACGCCTCGACCACTGGATCTACTGCATACCACTGAACAATTGTGTGAGGTGGAAAAATACATATCGTTAGTTTCCTATTATCTTGTAACCAAACCCCCCCAGAGGAGACTGGGGGACAAATTGAAGGGCCACCCCCAGAGAGACGTTTTAGGGGCAAAAACATGCAAAACCCCACACACACACAAAAACCCACACCCACCAAGATCTGGGGGGGGGACGACAAGAAACCACCCCAGAGGCGTGGTTGATCTGTCCACAGTGGACAGCCCCCAGAGAGTGTCATCTCGAGAGCTCAACCCACAAAAGATTATCAGGGGGGAAAAAAAATCTCTTTTTGTGAGAGAAATTTCTTTCTAAAATATGGGTGTCTGTTTCGTATTACGCAAAGCGTATTACGCTTCCGTACAGCGAATGAGTAAGACTCTAGACTCGTGTTCTCGATTGTTATACATAATTTTACACTTTATACATAATGGTTGTTCACAGAGTAATTAGTGATTTAAGTGTATGAGCGAAGAGAGTGATATACATACATATCAGAGGAATGATTTAAGAATGACTGAAGGTTCTGGTGAACAAAATATGAACAATAGTTAACAAAATATCAGGCATTTGTGTGAAAGACTATGTAAAAGAAGTGTTTAGTATGTATTATGTGTGTTATTAATACGATAGAACTTAAGAATAATAGATTTGCACTTATGGGTCTGTATATATATTTCTACGAGTCCACGGGGGAAATGAAACACGATAAGTTCCCAAGTGCACTTTCGTGTCATAATCACATCATCAAGGGAGAGACAAGAAAGAAATGTGACAGTCAGTTGATATTCAACGAAGAGACGTAGGTAGGACGCCATTTGGTAAACAAGTTATATATATATATATATATATATATATATATATATATATATATATATATATATATATCATACAAACCTCCAACAGCCAGGATCGAACCCGGACCCCTGTGCAACAGGCGGGAGCGCTACCGTTAGGCTATGATCACCCCTAATAGGGAAATGACTATTCGAATACTATGTTATACCAAGGGTCAGCTTTAAGGTGTATTACACCCTTTGCCTTTTCTTCATTGATCCTAGACTTCTTTTAATCATCTCAACTCCTTACAACCATCCCACAATCTCCTGCCCACATCTCCACAACTCCTACAACCAGCAGTCGTTACAACCATCCCACAATCACCCCCTTAGAGTCTCCAATTGCCACGACCGGTCCCTTCTTCCAGTCAACACTCCATAAAAATTCCAAAGTCCAGCCACCTGGACTTTGGAATTCCAGGAAAGCGAAACTGTTGCTGGAACTAGTGATGTTGTGTGTGGGGCGATCGCATGACTCTGGACCGGTCCGATTAACCATGTCCCATGGCCTCATGACACATTGGCCGACCACCGGGTTGACAGTCCATGAAAAAGGAAGGTGTCGTTTTTTCCCTCATGACACGACAGTTGGTCGTCAGTGGCATGCAGAGGGTCAGCTGTCAGGAGAGGAAATGCTGACGTGTGTGTGTGTGTGTGTGTGTGTGTGTGTGTGTGTGTGGGAACTTATCAGATCTGTGGCTTAATGTTTACATGTGTGTCCCCTCCCCCTCTTTGGGGAGGGGAGGAGAGGGGTACCGCAAGCCAAGGGGAGGACCGGCATTGAAATGAATACATGTATGTACTCAGGTGTTATCTGACTCTCTCTCTCTCTCTCTCTCTCTCTCTCTCTCTCTCTCTCTCTCTCTCTCTCTCTCTCTCTCTCTCTCTCTCTCTCTCTCTCTCTCTATCTATCTATCTATCTATCTATTTGTCTATCTATCTATCCATCCATCCATCCATCCATCTATCCATCCATCTATCTATATCTATCTATCTATCTATCCATCTATCTATCGATCTGTCTATCCATCTATCTATCTATCTATCTATCTATATATATATATTTGTATATCTGTCTATCTATCTATCTATCTATCTATCTATCTATCTATCTATCTATCTATCTATCTATCCATCCATCCATCCATCCATCCATCCATCCGTCCATCCATCTATCTATCTTTATCTATCTATCTAGCCACCCATCTATCTATCTGTCTGTCTGTCTATCTATCTATCTATCTATCTATACGGATGGGTTTATAGCCAAGTTCTATAATTCAGGCCGAGAGATCGGTTTTATATTGGCGGCCAGACTATGTTGGAAATGTGAAGTGATGTGAGGATATGATAAACTGAACACTGTCCAGAGGAGTGGTCTGTTAAGTTCGCTTGTTATCAGAATTATTCGTCCTTTGGGCACAGGATGTGTGTGTGTATGTGTGTGTGTGTGTGTGTGTGTGTGTGTGTGTTTTGCTGGGGAGAGTCTTACAGTCTTACAGGTCCGGCAGTGGTTTGGTATCCTGTCGCAGGTCATCAAGGCCTATATACAGGTCTCTGTCAGACCTAGTACCTGTATAGGTCATCAGGTCTATATACAGGTCATCAAGGCCTATATACAGGTCTCTGTCAGACCTAGTACCTGTATAGGTCATCAGGTCTATATACAGGTCATCAAGGCCTATATACAGGTCTCTGTCAGACCTAGTACTTGTACAGGTCATCAGGCCTGGTCCTCTGTGCAGACCTCCTCCCACCTAGTACCACCTTGTACAGGTCCACCTCATCCCAGGTCCCTTATACTGGTCCACCTCATCCCAGGTCCCTTGTACTGGTCCACCTCATCCCAGGTCCCTTATACTGGTCCACCTCATCCCAGGTCCCTTGTACAGGTCCACCTCATCCCAGGTCCCTTGTACAGGTCCACCTCATCCCAGGTCCCTTATACTGGTCCACCTCATCCCAGGTCCCTTGTACAGGTCCTCCTCGGCCCAGGTCCCTTGTACAGGTCCACCTCATCCCAGGTCCCTTGTACAGGTCCACCTCATCCCAGGTCCCTTGTACAGGTCCACCTCGGCCCAGGTCCCTTGTACAGGTCCACCTCAGCCCAGGTCCCTTGTACAGGTCCAACTCAGCCCAGGTCCCTTGTACAGGTCCAACTCGGCCCAGGTCCCTTGTACAGGTCCACCTCAGCCCAGGTCCCTTGTACAGGTCCACCTCATCCCAGGTCCCTTGTACAGGTCCTCCTCGGCCCAGGTCCCTTGTACTGGTCCTCCTCATCCCAGGTCCCTTGTACAGGTCCACCTCAGCCCAGGTCCCTTGTACAGGTCCAACTCAGCCCAGGTCCCTTGTACAGGTCCACAGACTTGGCTCACTGCGCAGGTCCCACGTCATACCAGGGACACCTGACAGGTCGTCTTGTGTGAGCGCATGACGTAATAGCGAGGTCGCTTGCAACATATATGTGAAATAAATACATATTGGGTGACGTCACCCAAATACATGAAATACACTGGAGTTATCTACGTCATGCAGTGATTACACTCAGTTACGAAGTGAGTGAATGTGGTATTTAGAATCGCCTGTGGCTGTCAAGGAATAGAGTGAATTGGAACGATGTGGTATACCGGGGTCGACGTGCTCTCATTGGATTGAACCAGGGCATGTGTGAAGCGTCTGGGGTAAACCATGGAAAGTTGTGTGGGGCCTGGATGTGGAAAGGGAGCTGTGGTTTCGGTGCATTATTACATGACAGCTAGAGACTGAGTGTAAACGAATGTGGCCTTTGTTGTCTTTTCCTAGCGTTACCTCGCGCACATGAGGGGGGAGGGGGTTGTTATTCCATGTGTGGCTGGGGTGGCGACGGGAATGAATAAAGGCAGCAAGTATGAAATATGTACATGTGTATGTATGTATAAGTCTGTGTATGTATATGTATGTATACGTTGGAATGTATAGGTATGTATATTTGCGTGTGTGGACGTGTATGTATATACATGTGTATGTGGGTGGGTTAGGCCATTCTTTCGTCTGTTTCCTTGCGCTACCTCGCTAACGCGGGAGACAGCGACAAAGTATAATAAATGAAATAAAGTAAATATATATATTGTAAAGGATCTCAATTTATCGTGTGAGTAAATATATTCCTATGAGTCCACTGGGGGAAATGGAACACGATAAGTTCCCAAGTGCACTTTCGTGTCATAATCACACCATCAGGGGAGACACAAGAGAGAAATATAACAGTCAGTTGATATACATCGAAGAGACGAAGCTAGGACGCCAAGTATGTATTCTCTCCCTCGTGTGATCTGTGTATAGATTTCTGATGTATTTATAAGACTCCTAAGTATATAGATGGAGGGTCAGTCATAGGATATATATATATATATATATATATATATATATATATATATATATATATATATATATATATATATAGATATATATGTAGTGCTGGTGTACCGCTGGTCCAGTATCCCTTGTAGTTCCTGCTGGTCCGTTGGTCCATCATCCCTTGCTGCTGCTGTACCGCTGGTCCATCATCCCTTGCTGCTGGTGTACCGCTGGTCCAGTATCCATTGTAGTTCCTGCTGTACCGCTGGTCCATCATCCCTTGTTGCTGTCCCGCTGGTCCATCATCCCCCCCCCCACATACCCCCACTGCTTCTGTACCATCTATCTTCACCCCTCCCTCCCTCCCTCCCCTCCACTCCTCCCTCCACTCAGCCGTCACCACAAATTAAGTGATCAACCTCCCTCCTTCCCTCCCTCCTTCCCTCCCTCCCTCACTCACTCACTCACTCACTCACTCACTCACTCACTCACTCACTCCCTCACTCACTCACTCACTCAAGTCTCTGCTTGGTGGTGGCCTCGAAGATGTTGGACCCCCTCCCCCCCCATGGCTTCTCCCACTACACATACACCCTCCACCCCTCCACCATCACCACCCCTCCACCATCACCACCCCTCCATCACCCCCATCACCCCTTCCCCATCTCTTCGTAACTCGCCCCCACCAAAGCTAGTGATTAAGTGAACACGTCCCTCCCCCACCCACACCACACCACTCCACTCCATCCCTCCCTCCCTTCCCTCCCTCCCTCCCTCCACGGTCTTAACAAGGGTCTCTTCTCAACCTGTAAGGATTATAAGTTAATTTTTTCGGTTTTTTTTAGCGACATCGCAGTGGGTAACCTGATACCCTGTGGACCTGATGGGTCCCCCACTTGTTAATGTAGGGGGTGGGTGTGTGTGTGGAGGGGGAGGGGTTAGATATGTAATGGGAGGGAAAAGGAATGGAAGGTTTTATGAATTGGATAGGGACTATAGTTGATGTGGGGGGTAGGATTGTTGTGGTGGTGTTGTGTAGGGGGAAGAGGGGATTGAGAGAGGGTGTATGGAGTGGGTGCAGTTGGTTGATGAAATGTTGTAAGGGGTGTTTGGTTTGATGGGGTGGTTGACTTAAGGGTTAATGAATGATGTATGGGGTTGAGTGAAGTGGTGGTTGACTTGGGGGAGATGAATGATGTATGGGGTTGAGTGAGGGGTGGTTGGTGACAGGGATGGGTGACTGAAGGATGAGGGGTCATGTGAGGGGTAAAGAATGGGGTGGTGATGGATGGGGTTAGTTTCTGTGAGGGGTGTGTGTGTGTCTGTGTGTGTGTGTGTGTGTGTGTGTGTGTGTGTGTGTGTTGTAGGGGATAGCGAAGATTGTAATGGTTGAAGTGACAGCAGGAGACGTAAGGGGTGACTGAATTGACCTCAGATGATGTACTGAGTGACTGAAGTGACTTCAGATGATGTGAGGGGGGTCAGTGAAGTGACTTTAGGTGATGTAATGGGACGTTGAAATGAGTTGATGTGATGTCAGGGATTACTGAAGTGACCTTAGATGATACGAGGGGTGACTGAAGTGACTTAAGGCGATGTATAGGAGTGACTGAAGTGACATGAGATGATGTGAGGGGTGACTGAAGTGACTTAAGGTGATGTTAGGGGTGACTGAAGTGACTTAAGGTGATGTTAGGGGTGACTGAAGTGACTTAAGGTGATGTTAGGGGTGACTGAAGTGACATGAGATGATGTGAGGGGTGACTGAAGTGACTTAAGGTGATGTTTGGGGTGACTGAAGTGACTTAAGGTGATGTTAGGGGTGACTGAAGTGACTTAAGGCGATGTATAGGGGTGACTGAAGTGACTTAAGGCGATGTATAGGGGTGACTGAAGTGACTTAAGGCGATGTATAGGGGTGACTGAAGTGACTTGAGATGATGTGAGGGATGACTGAAGTGCCGTTGGGTGATGTGAACCCTGGATGAAGTGAGAGAAGTGAGCAATGAAAGGGGATGGGTGACAGACACGAAGGATGGACGAAGAAAACAATGAATGACGTGAATGAATGAATGAAGTATCAAGATGGACTGTGTCATTGGCTGACTTCATGACTTCAGTATATCAGAATAGATCATTCAGTCGCTCTCTCTCTCTCTCTCTCTCTCTCTCTCTCTCTCTCTCTCTCTCTCTCTCTCTCTCTCTCTCTCTCTCTCTCTCACGAAGGAAAAAGAGGCCAAAGGGACAGCCAAGATTGTGAGATATTGTGAAGGAAAATAACACACAATCACCAACATCCAATCACCAACATCCAATCACCAACATACAATCACCAACATCCAATCACCAACATCCAATCACCAACATACAATCACCAACATCCAATCACCACCATACAATCACCAACATCCAATCACCACCATACAATCACCACCATACAATCACCAACATCCAATCACCAACATCCAATCACCAACATCCAATCACCACCATACAATCACCACCATACAATCACCAACATCCAATCACCAACATACAATCACCAACATCCAATCACCAACATACAATCACCAACATCCAATCACCAACATCCAATCACCACCATACAATCACCACCATACAATCACCAACATACAATCACCAACATGCAATCACCACCATACAATCACCAACATCCAATCACCAACATACAATCACCAACATCCAATCACCAACATCCAATCACCAACATCCAATCACCAACATCCAATCACCAACATCCAATCACCAACATACAATCACCAACATGCAATCACCACCATACAATCACCAACATCCAATCACCAACATACAATCACCAACATCCAATCACCAACATCCAATCACCAACATCCAATCACCAACATCCAATCACCAACATCCAATCACCAACATGCAATCACCAACATGCAATCACCACCATACAATCACCAACATACAATCACCACCATACAATCACCACCATACAATCACCAACATGCAATCACCACCATACAATCACCAACATCCAATCACCAACATACAATCACCAACATCCAATCACCAACATCCAATCACCAACATCCAATCACCACCATACAATCACCATCATACAATCACCACCATACAATCACCAACATCCAATCACCACCATACAATCACCACCATACAATCACCACCATACAATCACCACCATACAATCACCAACATACAATCACCACCATACAATCACCAACATCCAATCACCACCATACAATCACCAACATACAATCACCAACATCCAATCACCAACATCCAATCACCAACATCCAATCACCAACATCCAATCACCAACATACAATCACCAACATACAATCACCACCATACAATCACCACCATACAATCACCAACATAATATCACCACCATACAATCACCAACATAATATCACCACCATACAATCACCAACATCCAATCACCAACATACAATCACCACCATACAATCACCACCATACAATCACCAACATAATATCACCACCATACAATCACCAACATCCAATCACCAACATACAATCACCACCATCCAATCACCACCATACAATCACCACCATACAATCACCAACATACAATCACCACCATACAATCACCAACATACAATCACCACCATACAATCACCAACATACAATCACCACCATACAATCACCACCATACAATCACCACCATACAATCACCAACATACAATCACCACCATACAATCACCAACATACAATCACCACCATACAATCACCACCATACAATCACCACCATACAATCACCAACATACAATCACCACCATACAATCACCAACATACAATCACCAACATACAATCACCAACATACAATCACCACCATACAATCACCACCATACAATCACCACCATACAATCACCATCATCCAATCACCACCATACAATCACCAACATACAATCACCAACATCCAATCACCACCATACAATCACCAACATACAATCACCAACATACAATCATCACCATACAATCACCATCATCCAATCACCACCATACAATCACCACCATACAATCACCAACATACAATCACCAACATACAATCACCATCATCCAATCACCAACATACAATCACCAGTAGATCGAGATTGCTTTGATCTGTGATTGAACATTCCACGTTTCGTGTTTCTTGACTGAAACGTTTCCCTTGTGGTTTTCCCTGACCAGTGAAACGTTGAAACGAACCAGTATGCCTGGGTTGGGTGCAAAGGGGCCCAGGGTATCGAACCATGGAACCCAGCTGGGCGGGGTTTGGGCCCCCCAGACGCCACCCAGGGGGCCCCCAGATGCCAAGTAGTGACCCAGGGGGCCCCCACAGTGACGGGCGGGCCCTCCTTCACGCCCAGTGGCCCACGATGACAGGTTTGGGGGCCCACACACACACACACACCCACACTGGGGGCCCCCACAGTGACGGGCGGGCCCCTCCTTCACGCCCAGTGGCCCACGATGACAGGTTTGGGGGCCCACACACACACACACACACACACACACACACACAGGGGGGGCCCCCACAATGCAAGCCCGGATCTGAAATGGGGGCCCCCGCCGTCGAGCGAGCGGCGGTAAAAAGTGGGCCACCGCGGAATAATTGTGGCCCGGTGCAGGCCAGCTAGGGAGGGAGGGGGGGGGGGGGGTCCCAGGGGGGGTCCACCTCCCTAAGGGCGGGCGGGCGGGCGGGCGAGGGGCGGCTTGGCCTGGGATGGTACGGGCGGCGCCCGGGGCACCTCACGACCTGTCCAGGTATTAATCACTTGTGGGTGTGGGGGGGGGGGGGGGGGTAGCCAGCGTCCGGTCACGGCTGGGGAAGAGGGCCCGGACCTGTGGCGGCCCGTAATTACTGCTAGGAGGGAGGGCCCCCTCCAACCACCACCCTCCTGCTCCTCCTTCTGCTGCTACTCCTTCTGCTACTCCTTCTTCTGCTGCTCCTTCTTCTGCTACTCCTTCTGCTACTCCTTCTTCTGCTACTCCTTCTGCTACTCCTTCTTCTGCTGCTCCTTCTTCTGCTGCTCCTTCTTCTGCTCCTTCTTCTTCTGCTACTCCTTCTTCTGCTACTCCTTCTGCTGCTCCTTCTTCTGCTACTCCTTCTGCTGCTCCTTCTTCTGCTGCTCCTTCTTCTGCTACTCCTTCTGCTACTCCTTCTTCTGCTGCTCCTTCTTCTGCTACTCCTTCTTCTGCTACTCCTTCTGCTGCTTGCCCTGTCCTACAGGTCCTCCTCCTCCTGCTGTTGTCCAGCCCAACCCTGCTATTCTGCTGCCAAAACTATTACTATTACTGCTGCTGCCCACCACTGCTTCTGCTGCCCACCACTGCTTCTGCTGCCCACCACTGCTTCTCACCACTGCTTCTGTCGCCCACTGCTTCTGCTGCTCACCACTGCTTCTGCTGTTGCCCACCACTGCTTCTGCTGCCCACCACTGCTTCTGTCGCCCACTGCTTCTGCTGCTACCCCACTGCTTCTGTTGCCCACCACTGCTTCTGTTGCCCACTGCTTCTGCTGCTACACCACTGCTTCTGCTGTTGCCCACCACTGCTTCTGCTTGCCACACACTGCGAGAAACATACCCTCACACCGGAGGGGAAGAGACCTAGTAAACACATCCCACATTCCCCCACATCAACAACTTTGATCTGTTTTCCCCCTCACAGCAGCTCTCTCTCTCTCTCTCTCTCTCTCTCTCTCTCTCTCTCTCTCTCTCTCTCTCTCTCTCTCTCTCTCTCCAACTGTTGTGTCCTAAGAAGTGGTGAATAGGTGGGGGAGGAACTCTCTGCTATACACTCTCTCTCTCTCTCTCTCTCTCTCTCTCTCTCTCTCTCTCTCTCTCTCTCTCTCTCTCTCTCTCTCTCTCTCTCTCTCTCTCTCTCTCCAACTGTTGTGCCCTAAGGAGTGGTGAATGGGTGGGGGAGGAACTCTCTGCTATACACTCTCTCTCTCTCTCTCTCTCTCTCTCTCTCTCTCTCTCTCTCTCTCTCTCTCTCTCTCTCTCTCTCTCTCTCTCTCTCTCCAACTGTTGTGCCCTAAGGAGTGGTGAATGGGTGGGGGAGGAACTCTCTGCTATACACTCTCTCTCTCTCTCTCTCTCTCTCTCTCTCTCTCTCTCTCTCTCTCTCTCTCTCTCTCTCTCTCTCTCTCTCTCTCTCTCTCTCACACACCTCTTTTTAGATTTCCTCTTCTTATCTCTCGTCTGATAAGGTTCGTAATGTGGGCTGTTCTCTTCGCCCTGTCACATCCACATTGACCCGGGTCCAATGTCGGGTTCGGAGGGTGTGTTTACGTGTCCCCTTGTACGCTCATGCAGTCCTCATGAATTTTTTTACTTCCTCATGACTTTACTATCTGCTGTAACTCCTCTGTAATATAGATACTGTAACTCCTCTGTAATATAGATACTGTAACTCCTCTGTAATATAGACACTGTAACTCCTCTGTAATATAGACGCTGTAACTCCTCTGTAATATAGATACTGTAACTCCTCTTTAATATAGATTCTGAGTGCAATATCTGATACTCTACCATAGTACTTGTATGTGATATTGTATCATTTTTATTTGATAATTTTCTTACTTCTTTTTTTGAACTTTGAGTTGGGTTTCTGGCCATAAAGGATTTAATTTTGTATCCTGTAAGCAATTTGACCATAAAGATATCTTATCTTACTTTATCTTATCTTATCTATCTTATCCTATCCTATCTATCGTATCTTATCGTATCTTACCTTATCTTATCTTGTCTTATCTTATCTATCTTACATTATCTTATCGTATTCTATCTTATCCTATCGTATCTTATCTTATCTTACCTTATCTATTTTATCTATCTTATCGTATCTTATCTTATCTTACCTTATCTTGTCTTATCTTATCTTATCCTATTCTATCTTACCCTACCGTATCTTATCGTATCTTACCTTATCTATTTTATCTATCTTATCGTATCTTATCCTGTCTTTTATCACCCTGTCTTATCATATTGTATCTTATCTTATCTTATCATCTTCCTTATCCACGAAGGTCTTACAGTCTCTCTGTATGAGCTCCTCTCCACGCTCTGGGGAAAGCTTCATCTTCTTATCTGAAAAGCTTAACTTTCTCCCTCTTGTTTGCACTATACGTAGTTTACATCCTCTTGTTTGCACTATACGTAGTTTACATCCTCATGTAAACAATGATTGGAAGCCTCGGGGGTAGAAATTAGGGCATAACTTGTTTGCAACATCTCTCAAATGTTAATAGATATTTTTGATGTAATTTTTGATATAGTGGGATATATATATATATATATATATATATATATATATATATATATATATATATATATATATATATATATATATATGTACGTGGAGTGAGTGTCATATATACTGTGTGTGTGTGTGTGTGTCATTAAGTAATACAAGAAAAGATAGTGATATATATATATATATATATATATATATATATATATATATATATATATATATATATATATATGTGTGTGTGTGTGTGTATGAGTGGATGGACCGTTTTTCGTCTCTCCCCCTAGCGCCACCTCGCGGACGCGGGAAACGGCGAAGGTTCGTCAGCACTTGCGATCGGTTGACAGCCCTTGCGATGGGCAATTACCCACTAACGACGTCGATTGTTAACGATGATGATGATTACTACGTCAGGAGGATCACTTGCGCCATTGGCTAAGAGTGTATGGGGGGGCTGGGGGGGCCCCCCTAATTAGTGGCATGCAATGAAGACTGCTCAATAACATTGTTCATCAGATAGTGTGTGTGTGTGTGTGTGTGTGTGTGTGTGTGTAGTGTGTGTGTGTGTGTAGTGTGTGTGTGTGTGTGTGTGTGTGTGTAGTGTGTGTAGTGTGTGTGTGTGTGTGTGTGTCTGTGTGTGTGTAGTGTGTGTGTGTAGTGTGTGTGTGTGTGTGTGTGTGTGTGTGTGTGTCTACACCTTTCTGGTTTAGTTCATTAGTGTCTTCGTCTCTTGTTTCATGTACGTGGGTGTTGGAGGCCATGATCATGTATTGTGTTCTATATCTCTCAAATACGTGGGTGTAGGTGGTCATTTTGTGTACTGTGTCCTCTATATATCTCATATACATGGGTGTAGGTGGTCATTTTGTGTACTGTGTCCTCTGTCTCTCTCATATACGTGGGTGTAGGTGGTCATTTTGTGTAGTGTGTCCTCTATATCTCTCATATACATGGGTGTAGGTGGTCATTTTGTGTACTGTGTCCTCTGTCTCTCATATACATGGGTGTAGGTGGCCATTTTGTGTACTGTGTCCTCCATCTCTCTCATATACGTGGGTGTAGGTGGTCATTTTGTGTACTGTGTCCTCTATCTCTCTCATATACATGGGTGTAGGTGGTCATTTTGTGTACTGTGTCCTCCACCTCTCTCACATACGTGGGTGTAAGTGGCCACGAATGTGCAAGGTGTTCTCCACCTCTCTCATGTACGTGGGTGTAGATTAAGTTCCTCTCCTTCTCTTTAATGCTGTACTACGTGGTTACAATCAGTGGCTATCAGTTCCTCAACACCACTGAACCCAGTGGTCTAACGACCAGTCCAAAGCACAGCATCAAAAGCACAAAAAAAAAAAAGAAACATTTATATTTGCCTTTTGTCGATGAAAACCTGAGAGAAAAAAAGGCCATTAACTATGAGAGGCGAAAGGTAATTACGTGTGAGTCCTAATCACCTTCATACTGAGTCTAATTACCCCAGTAGTTCATCAGTAATGGCCGCTCATTGGTTCTCATAAGATGGTCATTCACGTATCGAATTGTGGGAGCAGACTTGTGTCTTGTCTTATATTTAATGATATCTCTAGTGTGACTTCTAGATAGTATAAGTATAAGTATACACTATACAATTTCGAGATGATCAGCGACTTACACTTTAATTAAGTGGCGTCTTACACTTAAATTAGGTTCCATTGAGAAGGATTGTCAGCAAAAGGCCAAAAATCAATTATATTTTCGTATTGTGTTATATATATATATATATATATATATATATATATATATATATATATATGTATATATATATTTACCAAATGGCGTCCTAGCTTCGTTTCTTCGATGTATATCAACTGACTTACATTTCTCTCTTGTGTCTCCCCTGATGATGTGATTATGACACGAAAGTGCACTTGGGAACTTAACGTGTTTCATTTTCCCCGTGGACTCATAGGAATATATATATATATATATATATATATATATATATATATATATATATATATATATATAGTTTTGTACTTACCATATTATCTCTTTGTGTTGAATGAAATTAACATTTTTTTTGGAAGTCGTGTTAACCCGCTTCTGTAAACGTGTGAGAAAATGCTCATTTGTGGGACTCGAACTAGTGTCCTGATGAAGTGAAACGAATACATGAACATAGCATATTTAGATTGGTTGATCTATGTCTTCTAATATTCTTAGTCTGCCATTAGGTTGGGTTGCTCAAACACCAGTTGGCCAAAACGATCCAGTTTATTTCAGTCCAGCTTTCGCCTTCACAGAGAGGCATTATCAGGAAGAGTAGATGGATAAATAGATAGATAGATAGATAGATAGATAGATAGATAGATAGATAGATAGATAGATAGATTAGATAGATATTCAGGCAGGGGAAGGGAAGTGTTAAGAATTGGTCTTCAACCCAGAACACGAAACACAGATGGCGCATCGTAATGTGTTCTGAACCCATTTCTGACATAATGTAGCCTTCGAGATTGATCCGATCCTGTCTCTCACGAAGCAGGGAAGACTCCAACCCCATTTATAACCACAGAGAGTGGAATCTTGGCGTTCGATGTTGTATTTATATTTTTTTTTGGAGGTTGGAAGTCAATTGTGGGTTTCGATTACGAGGCAAAAACTTGATTGTCAAGTGAATAACATCAGTTCTTGCTTGGGGTTTAGTGGGATCCGTGAGGCACAGAGGCGATGCTCGTGTGTTTATTTATGATGTTATCGTCTTTATGACATTGTTCGTGTAACTTATAAATACGTTCTTTTAGGATTAGCTTAGATATAGGGTTTTCCACACTTTATATTTACTTACATGTATACAAGGTGTTGTTCTTGGTATGTGTATATATATATATATATATATATATATATATATATATATATATATATATATATATATATATATATATATATATGTGTGTGTTTTGGACAATCACATGTTTACCAAATGGCGTCCTACCTTCGTCTCTTCGATGTATATCAACTGACTGTTATATTTCTCTCTTGTGTCTCCCCTGATGATGTGATTATTACACGAAAGTGCACTTGGGAACTTAACGTGTTTCATTTTCCCCGTGGACTCATAGGAATATATATATATATATATATATATATATATATATATATATATATGGATGGAACCATGGAAGCGGAAGTGGATCATAGGGTGGGGGAGGGGGCGAAAATTTTGGGAGCCTTGAAAAATGTGTGGAAGTCGAGAACACTATCTCGGAAAGCAAAAATGGGTATGTTTGAGGGAATAGTGGTTCCAACAATGTTGTATGGTTGCGAGGCGTGGGCTATGGATAGAGATGTGCGCAGGAGGATGGATGTGCTGGAAATGAGATGTTTGAGGACAATGTGTGGTGTGAGGTGGTTTGATCGAGTAAGTAACGTAAGGGTAAGAGAGATGTGTGGAAATAAAAAGAGCGTGGTTGAGAGAGCAGAAGAGGGTGTTTTGAAATGGTTTGGGCACATGGAGAGAATGAGTGAGGAGAGATTGACCAAGAGGATATATGTGTCGGAGGTGGAGGGAACGAGGAGAAGAGGGAGACCAAATTGGAGGTGGAAAGATGGAGTGAAAAAGATTTTGTGTGATCGGGGCCTGAACATGCAGGAGGGTGAAAGGAGGGCAAGAAATAGAGTGAATTGGAGTCATGTGGTATACAGGGGTTGACGTGCTGTCAGTGGATTGAAGCAAGGCATGTGAAGCGTCTGGGGTAAACCATGGAAAGCTGTGTAGGTATGTATATTTGCGTGTGTGGACGTGTGTATGTACATGTGTATG
>NC_092249.1:5181613-5191613 GCF_036320965.1 Panulirus ornatus
TAGATAGAAAGATAGATGATCGATGGATAGATAGATAGATAGATAGATAGATGATAGATAGATGATTAGATAGAAATATAGATGAAAGATACATAGATAGATAGACAGATAGATAGACAGATGGATAGATAGAGGAATAGATAGATATATTGCATTAATCATTTGGCTTGGAGAGGGGGGGAATGGATTACCAAATCATCCCCCCCCCCCACCAAGGCTTGAAAAGGGGGGCTGTGTTACCACATCACCCCCCCTACCCCAACTAAGGCTTGGAAAGGGGGTGGTTAGGACCACATCACCCCCCCCAACTAAGGCTTGGAAAGGGGGTGGTTTGGTTACCACATCACCCCCCCCCACCTAAGGCTTGAAAAGGGGGTGGTTTGGTTACCACATCACCCCCCCCCCTCCTCCTCTCCCCCCACAAAGGGTAGGGGAGGGAGAGAGAAGTGTGTGTGAGGGGAGGGAGGGATGGATGACCATCTAGTTATCCTCTAAGATAACCCTGAATTAAAACCCGACGTAAAAACAACAACAAACCACCCCCCCACACACACATGATATACAAGACCTGCACACACACACACACCCCCAACACCCTTCACCCCCCCAACCACCTTCTCTCTAATGGCCACAAAACACACAACTCTTTTTTTTTTATCTATAAACGTTCCCCCGTTTTCTGTCAGCTTTAACCATCCCCCACCCCCACACCCCGTTTTCTGCATTCATCCGAGCAGACGATTAAAAAAACCCAGGAGGGATTTTTGCTTGATGGAACCCGAAAATGACGAGTCCTCTCATTAAAGGTAATGGATTACCTTATCCAGGTATGTAAACCTGCGATGGTAACCTCCAGATACAGTTCTGGTCTTGCCAAGAAGTTCAGTGTGTGTATGTGTGTGTGTGTGTGTGTGTGTGTGTGGGAGGCTGGGTGTGTGTGTGTGTGTGTGTGTGTGTGGGAGGCTGGGTGTGTGTGTGTGTGTGTGTGTGTGTGTGTGTGTGTGTGTATGTGTGTGTGTGTGTATGTGTGTGTGTGTGTGTGTGTGTGTGTGTGTGTGTGTGTGTGGGAGGCTGGGTGTATGTGTGTGTGTGTGTGTGTGTGTGTGTGTGTGTGTGTGTATGTGTGTGTGTGTGTGGGAGGCTGGGTGTGTGTGTGTGTGTGTGTGTGTGTGTGTGTGTGTGTGTGTGTGTGTGTGTGTGTGTGTGTGTGTGTGTGTGAGGCTGGGTGTATGTGTGTGTGTGTGTGTGTGTGTGTGTGTGTGTGTGTGTGTGTGTGTGTGGGAGGCTGGGTGTGTGTGTGTGTGTGTGTGTGTGTGTGTGTGGGAGGCTGGGTGTATGTGTGTGTGTGTGTGTGTGGGGCTGGGTGTATGTGTGTGTGTGTGTATGTGTGTGTGTGTGTGTGAGGCTGGGTGTGTGTGTGTGTGTGTGTGTGTGTGTGTGTGTGTGGGAGGCTGGGTGTATGTGTGTGTGTGTGTGTGTGTGTGTGTGTGTGTGTGAGGCTGGGTGTGTGTGCGTGTGTGTGTGTGTGTGTGTGTGTGTGGGAGGCTGGGTGTTAGGTGGGGGTTACTTTACGACCCTCAGGCTGGTGAGAATGGCCTCGCCCATTCATAGAGACGCGGTACATTCATAGAAAAGAAAATATATATATACCAGACATCATATACGCTTGCGTATACTTGCGTATATTTGCGTTATCATGCTCATGGGGTCGCATAGAATATCTATTTATAGATAGATTATCTATGTACATATAAAGAAATATATTTTTATTGATTTTTAGCTATATTGATCAAAGGGGTTTATATATAAGTATATTATTTACCTTATAAATAAAACTGACTTGAGATCTTCACATTAACATAGCCCTGGGATCTAACATAGCTAGAGTGTTTTGATTGATTTAAAAAAACAAAAAAAAACATTTTTAATTGAGACCTTCCCCCCAAAAAAAACAGGCTGAGGTCAATGGCAATACATCATCTGTGTCTGTAGTTACAGCTGTAATAGACCCCATTACATGGTTTCAACATAGCCATACCATTTCCCCCTCCCTTTACATGTTGTTAACACAGCCCTAATGTAAAACAAACCCTCACATGGCTTCGTACGCCTTTTTAAGAGAATGAGTAACACCCACACATCACCCCCCCTTCCCAAAAGTAACACGAACCATATTCTAACACAGCATCAGAGTAGCATTAACATAGCTACAGGACAGACTACAGTAAAACCTCTTTTAACACAGCCTTGTATATCCTGGGGCACCACCATGACAGACCCATCCCCTTATATAATAAACTCCTAACATAGCCACAGTGCAGAGAACGGCCCATAATAACCTTGAAAAAAGAAGGGGGAAAGGAAAGAAGGGAAGGAAAGGAGAAAAGGGAAAAGGGAAAAAGGGGGGGGAAAGGGGAGAGGGAAGGGAGAAGAAAAAGGGGAAGGGAGGAGAGGGGGGGGGAAGGGAAAGGGAAGGGGGGGGGAAGAGGGGGGAGGAAGGGGGGAAGGGGGAGAAAGGGGGAAGGGGGAAGGAGGGGGGGAAAAGAGGAAAAAAGGGGGGAGGGAGAGGAAGGGGGGGGAGGAAAGGGGGGAAAAAGAAGGGGGGAAAAAGGGGGAAAGGGGAAAGGGGAAAAGGGAAAAGGGGGGAAGGGGGGGAAGAAGGAGAGGAAAGAAGGGGAGAAGGAAAAGGAGGGGAAAAGAGGGGAAGGGAAGAAGAAGAGAGAGGAAGAGAGAGAAGAGAAGAGGAAGGAGAGGGAGGAGGGGAGGAGAGAAAGAGGAGGAAGGAGGGGAAGGAGGAGAAGGAGGAGGAAAGAGGGAGGGGAAGGAAGGAAGAGAGGAGGAGAAGAAGAGAAGAAGAGGAGGGAAGAAGAGGAGGAGGGAGGAAGAAGGAGAAAGAGGAAAGAGAAGAGGAGAGAAAGAAGAGAAGAGAAGAGGAAGGAAAGAGAAGAGAAGGGAAAGAAGAAGAGGAGGAAGAGAAAGAGAAGAAGGAGGGAGAGAAGAAGAAGGGAAGAAGAGCGGAAGAAGAAGAGAGAAAAGAAGAAGATAGAAGAAGGAACGAGAAGAAGGAAAGAAGGGAAGAAGAGAAGAAGAGAAGAAGAAGGAGAAGAGGAGAAGAAGGAAGAAGAACGAGAAGAGGAAAGAGGAAGAAGAAGGAAGAAGAGAGAAGGAAGAGAGAAGAAGAAGAGAGGAAGAAAGAAGAAACGAAGGAAGGGAAGAAGAACGGAAAAAAAGAAGAAGAGAAGGGAGAAGGAGAAAGGAGAAAGAAGAAGAAGAGAAGAAAGAGAAGAGACGAAGAAGAAGGTAGAAGAGAGAAGAGAAAGAGAAAGAGAAGAAAAAAGAGAGAGAAAGAGAAGAAGAAGAGAGAAGGAGAAGAGAGAAGAGGGAAGAGAAGGGAGAGGAAGAAGGAAGAGAAAGAAGAAAGAAGGAGGGAGAAAGAGAAGAGAGAAGAGGAAAAGAGGAGAAAGAAAGAGAAAGGAGGGAGGAGGAGGAGGAGAGGAGAGGAAGAAGGAAGAGAATGAAGGAGAGAAGAAGAGAGAAGAAGAAAAGGAGAAGAAGAGGGACAGAAAGAAGGGAGAAAGAGGAGAAAGAGAGAGGAAGAAAAGACGGAAGAAAAGAGAAGAAGAAAGAAAGAAGGGGGGAAAAGAAGAGAGGAGGAAAGAAGAAGGAAGAGAAGAAAGAAGGAAGAAGAGAGAAAGAAGAGAAGGAGAAGAAGAAGAAGGAAAGAGAAGAAGAGAGAAGGAAAGGAAAGAAAGAGATGGAAGGAAAGAAAGAAGAAGAAGAACGAGGAAAGAGAGAGGAGAGAAGAGAGAAAGAGAAAGGAGGGAAGAGGAAGAGAGAAGAAGGAAGGAGAGAAGAAGAGAAGAGGGAGAGAAGAAGAGGAAGAGAGAGAGAAAAAGGAGGAGAAGAAGAAAGGAGGGAGAAGAAGAGGAGAAAGAAGAGAGAGAAAGAGAAACGAGAAGGAGAGAGACAGGAAGGGGAAGAGGAAGGAAGAAGAAAGAAAGGAGAGAGAGGAAGAAGAAGGAAAGAGAAGAAGAAGAAGAAGAGGAAGAAGAAGAAAGAGAAGAAGACGAAGAAGAAGAAGAAGAGAAAAAAGAAGAAGAAGAGAAGAAGAGAAGAAGAAGAGAAGAAGAGGAAGAAGAGAAGAAGAAGAAGAGAAGAAGAGGAAGAAGAGAGAAGAAGAGGAAGAAGAAGAGGAAGAAGAGGAAGAAGAAGAAGAAGAAGAGGAAGAAGAGGAAGAAGAAGAAGAAGAAGAAGAGGAAGAAGAAGACGAAGAAGAAGAGGAAGAAGAAGAGGAAGAAGAGGAAGAAGAAGAAGAAGAAGAGGAAGAAGAGGAAGAAGACGAAGAAGAAGACGAAGAAGAAGAAGAAGAGGAGGAGGAGGAAATAATAATTGAAGAAAGAGGAGGAAACCTCAAGACACGAAAAGACGAAAAAAGATCGATAGATAGCTAGATAGATAGATAGATAGATAGATAGATAGATAGAGAGAGAGAGAGAGAGAGAGAGAGAGAGGGAGGGAGAGAGAGAGACACGTCCCCTACCCCCCTTGCTCCATTTTGATCTCCCAGCGGGAGTGAAATGATAATGACGAAAACCTTTCTCATTGCTATGAGACGGACGTCTTAGTGGACCCGTACATACGATAAAACAGAATGTCGCATAGACTTATCTTGCCCCATCGATGCCACGAGAGAGAGAGAGTGTACCCCGTGTTATCGGCAACAGATGCGAATCTCGCCTTTAAATGAATAAACCAATAACTTAAAGCTTGCTCACGAAGAGGACAGTTACCGATAAATTACTTATTGTTACCAAGGAGGAAAGGGGTTTATTAACTTGCTTTCATTTTATTTATCATAGTATACGATTTGGCCATTTGTGGTGGGCCGTTTGTGGGTTAAAGAACACCATATGTGGGCATAGGCCCTATACTAGAGACACAGTGTGCCACACCATGGGATATAGAGGCCAGGTCGCTTCTATGACTCTATGTATCTTTGTATGTGTATTTAGAGTGCATTTCTATATTTCTGTGACTCTATGTATCCTTGTATCTGTATATAGAGTGCATTTCTATATTTCTGTGGCTCTATGTATCTTTGTATCTGTATATAGAGTGCTTATCTATATTTCTGTGACTCTTGTATCTTTGTATCTGTATATAGAGTGCATTTCTACATTTCTGTGACTCTATGTATCTTTGTATCTGTATATAGAGTGCTTATCTATATTTTTGTGACTCTATATATCTATATATATAGTCCTTATCTCTATTTCTCTGACTTGATATATCTTTATATCTATATATAGATATAATGCTTATCTATATTTCCGTAACTCTATATATCTCATCTTTATATCTATATAGAACGTATCTCTATATCATAATTACGGTGATGGAACGCCATTCGTACCCTAACCAGCTGTTTGTGTCGTGTGTAAACGCCTTGTCTGTGCCACAGTCAAGAGAAACGCTGTTCACAGGGATTCGCAGATGGACTCACAAATAAAGAAATTATATCATGTCGAAAGATTACATATCTTCATTATTTCCTATACCAGTAAATACAGTTCTTTATTGACCGCTTTTGAACCTCACCATCAGGCAAGCGCGTTCTATCTCTTCTTTAGATCGAATTTACATTACCCTTATATAAGAATATTGCCTTCTTTCCCCCCCCTAAATTCATTACTCCATTATCATACACATTCAACGCTTCGTCTATTATTCCCCCTAAGTTATCAGAGGTTCGGTGTTCATCCATCTCAAAGCTATTCAATGTTTTATACCTTCCAGGTCAAGCTATTACCTCTGAGGAAGATGTAAATATCCCATCTCTAATTCATTTATAATCTCTCCTCCATGTCTCTCCCTACCACATCCATAATAAACTTTTAATTACCACCCTGGTCATTTAATTTTGTTTGTATGGATGCATCAATGTCGAAATGTGAACACAACCTCTCCCATTCGTGTTTGTTCAAAACGAATGTATCATATTCGAAACGGTCATATTTGCAAAAAGAAAAACCAAAAAATAAGAGGTCGTTTGAATTATATATCCATCTGTTGTTTAAAAAACTAACCAAACAATGCCTCTGGTCGTTTGAATTATATATCCATCTGTTGTTTAAAAAACTAACCAAACAATGCCTCTGGTCGTTTGAATTAGATATCCATCTGTTGTTTAAAAAAAACTAACCAAACAATGCTTTTGGTCGTTTGAATTAGATATCCATCTGTTGTTAATTTAATAATCTCTTATCCACACCGTATCATTTCCCTAGGCGCCTATCCTTCAGCACCAGCGGGGAAAATTCCCCAGCACTCCGTTACGTAGCAGGGAAAGTGCGTCGTCTGCCGACTAGTTTACGAAGCGTTTCATCCACTCGACAACACTAGGATCATCCAAGATGGCTCAGTATGATGTAGGCGATGATGTTAAATATATCCATAGTGTCAGTGAGCAACGCAACCCCCCATTAACATGATGTCACACCGCGCGGATTCGTAAGGTAATGGGGAATCAAGGGTTTCTCTCATAATGGGGTAGTAAGGGTTGTCTCATAATGGGGTAGTAAGGGGTTCTTCTCATAATGGGGTAGTAAGGGTTTGTCTCATAATGGGGTAGTAAGGGGTTCTTCTCATAATGGGGTAGTAAGGGGTTCTCTCATAATGGGGTAGTAAGGGGTTCTTCTCATAATGGGGTAGTAAGGGGTTCTCTCATAATGGGGTAGTAAGGGGTTCTCTCATAATGGGGTAGTAAGGGGTTCTCTCATAATGGGGTAGTAAGGGGTTCTCTCATACTGGGGTAGTAAGGGTTGTCTCATAATGGGGTAGTAAGGGGTTGTCTCATAATGGGGTAGTAAGGGGTTGTCACATAATGGGGTAGTAAGGGGTTGTCTCATAATGGGGTAGTAAGGGGTTCTCTCATAATGGGGTAGTAAGGGTTGTCTCATAATGGGGTAGTAAGGGTTGTCTCATAATAGGGTAGTAAGGGTTGTCTCATAATGGGGTAGTAAGGGATTCTCTCATAATGGGGTAGTAAGGGTTTGTCTCATAATGGGGTAGTAAGGGGTTCTCTCATAATGGGGTAGTAAGGGGTTGTCTCATAATGGGGTAGTAAAGGTTGTCTCATAATGGGGTAGTAAGGGACTCTCTCATAATGGGGTAGTAAGGGGTTCTCTCATAATGGGGTAGTAAGGGATTCTCTCATAATGGGGTAGTAAGGGTTTGTCTCATAATGGGGTAGTAAGGGGTTTCTCTCATAATGGGGTAGTAAGGGTTTGTCTCATAATGGGGTAGTAAGGGGTTCTCTCATAATGGGGTAGTAAGAGGTTCTCTCATAATGGGGTAGTAAGGGATTCTTTCATAATGGGGTAGTAAGGGGTTTCTCTCATAATGGGGTAGTAAGGGTTGTCTCATGATGGGGTAGTAAGGGTTGTCTCATAATGGGGTAGTAAGGGGTTCTCTCATAATGGGGTAGTAAGGGATTCTCTCATAATGGGGTAGTAAGGGGTTCTCTCATAATGGGGTAGTAAGAGGTTCTCTCATAATGGGGTAGTAAGGGATTCTTTCATAATGGGGTAGTAAGGGTTGTCTCATAATGGGGTAGTAAGGGTTTGTCTCATAATGGGGTAGTAAGGGGTTCTCTCATAATGGGGTAGTAAGGGGTTCTCTCATAATGGAGTAGTAAGGGTTTCTCTCATAATGGGGTAGTAAGGGGTTCTCTCATAATGGGGTATTAAGGGGTTCTCTCATAATGGCTCACCCCTCATTAAACATGCACTCATAAGGGTTTCAACTATTGCCACGACCTCACATATTGTTTTTAGGGAGGGGCGGCATTAATTATAGGCTGAAGAAAACGAGATGGGGGTGGGTTCGGTCCAACTCGAACTACCCCCCCCCCCACCTTGGCCAGGGTATACAAATCGCCGGGGGTAATTACAGGTGGGTGATTGGACCCAAGGTTGGAAATCACCCGATCTGCTCTCATCGCCTCCTTACACCCGTCAGAGACTAATTAATTCCAATATCACCTGATTATACCTTGTCCCCCTGGCGGAATTAAAAGCAATTAACCGTAATGAAGAATTTATATTGTCCCGCGGGCCCGTGTGTGTATATAGAGACAGAGGCGCTGCTGCTGCTGCTGAAGAATCAATCCAAATTGTGATGTTCTCAACCCACAAGAGAGTGGAAGAAAAATTTTAACACTCCCTAGACGACTTAGAAACACGACACTCCCTAGACGACTTAGAAACACTACACTCCCTAGACGACTTAGAAACACTACACTCCCTAGACGACTTAGAGACACATTTCCAAAACTGACCGAGGATGGTACTGGAGGTGAGGGTGTGTGTGTGTGTGTGTGTGAGTGTGTGTGTGTGTGTGTGTGTGTGGGAGGGTGAGGCAAGAAATGAGCCGCGTCGTCAGCTTCTGCAGACCCTCTGACGTGGCCTTTGTAACTTAGGTCACGAATCTTGTCAGCGGGTCAAAGTTCAGGGGGGAGGAGGGTCGCTGGTGGGATGGGGGAGGAATGGGGGGACTTTAGAGAAGGGAGGATGGTTGGCTAGGAGGTGTGAGGGATGTACGTTTGTACTTTAAGAGGGACGTGGGTACGCCAGGTAACAGAAGACCTGATGGTCTATGACCAGGTTATCTGCTGGAGGACAGTACATGGGAAGGACAGATAACACAAGACCTGATGGTCTATGACCAGGTTATCTGCTGGAGGACAGTACATGGGAAGGACAGATAACACAAGACCTGATGGTCTATGACCAGATTATCTGCTGGAGGACAGTACATGGGGAAAGCCTGCTAACAGAAGACCTGATGGTCTATGACCAGGTTATCTGCTGGAGGACAGTAATAGTATCCTACATTCCTCATCTATATAGATGGAAACAGGATAGTATAGCAGAAGGCTCCTCCCTCACACCACCGTGTATTATACACAAAGTATTGTATGAAAGTATAAGTGAAAAACTACCATACACTATACAAGTATAGATGAAAAACTACCATACACTATACAAGTATAAATGAAAAACTACCATACACAATACATTACTAGATTTCTTATTATAAACCTGAATGAAGATAGGCAGTGGGTCATCTTCATACAAGAAGTTAGAAATAACAATTTTTTTTCCATTCTTAAACGAGTTTATTTGCCAACCGTATCACATTATAGACAGACAGACGGTGTTAGAATATATCAGTCCTTTATATAAAGTTATTAGTAATTTAATCCCTTGTTCAGTAATAACTTTTGCCCACGTTCATATTATAAATACTTGCTCCCTAATATTATTTCTGGTCTTTGAGTCACCGAAGACTGTAGCGAAAAAACCTATGATCATATATATTGTGGAAAAGTATTAGGTATTTAAAAATGATTATATTTCTAAAGAATCTACGTTGATTTTATTTTTTTTTTTTTTGTCTTTAATGGGAAAAAAACTATAATGGTTGGTTTCTTGCGTCTAGTGTTAATAAGGTTCATCTCTTGAGTGACGGAACTGGTTTTGATGCTCCGTTTTGTATTTGTTTTAAGGTGTTTTTTTCTCTTTTTCGTCTTTGTCCACATTTGGCGGACGGTGTATATGTGGAATGTGGTCTGGTTTGATGGCCGTAAAGATCCCTCATTGCACATAACTCACTGCACATACCTCATTGCACATACCTCATTGCACATACCTCATTGCACATACCTCATTGCACATACCTCATTGCACATACCTCATTACACATACCTCATTGCACATACCTCATTGACATACCTCATTGCACATACCTCATTGCACATACCTCATTGCACATACCTCACTACACATACCTCATTGATATACCTCATTGCACATACCTCATTGCACATACCTCATAGCACTTACCTCATTGCACATACCTCATTGCACATACCTCATTGATAAACCTCATTGCACATACCTCATTGCACATACCTCATTGCACATACCTCATAGCACAT